>NW_028270139.1:34651965-34953777 GCF_037043375.1 Chiloscyllium plagiosum | reverse complement strand
TCTGAGATTCTACCCTCTGGTTCTAGACTCTCAAGGGGAAACAACCTATCTGCATCTACCCTGTCAAGTCCTGTAAGACTTTTATATCATTCAATAAGATTTTCTCTCATTCTTCTAAATTCCAATGAATACAAGCTCAATCTACTCTTTCTTCATAATACAATCCCACCATGTCTAAAATCAAGCTTGTGAACCTTGTCTGGACTGCATCAATCCCAATGTATATTTATTTAGATAACGGGCCCAAAACTGTTCACAGTATTCCAACAATGGTTTGCTAGTGCCTTGCATAGTTGTCGCAAAACTTGCATACTTTTATAGTCAATTTCTGTTCAAATAAAGGCCAGCATTCTACTTGCCTACCCTGTTAACTACTAAACATCTATGCAGTCTTTCTCTGTTCAAATCATATTAAGCTCCTCTTTTCTTTCTGGCAATTGCTCGACATTTTTTGATATTATATTCCAGAGACTAAAGACTGACATGTACTGTGGACCTGATGGTCTGCATGCTAAGGTCTTAAAAGAAGTTCTTGCAGAGGTAGTGAAGAGTGAATAGCTTCCCTGTTTCTGAAAACACCCTCGAGGATTTAAAAACTGTAAATGTAATACTTCTATCCAAGAAAGGAGAGATGCTGAAAGCAAGAAATTAAAGGTCAGTTAGCCAAGCATCTGTAATTTAGAAAATGGTAGAATGCATTATGAAGATCATGTTGAACAACTTTATTTGAGTTCCTAGAGGATTTTACAAATAGAGTGGATAAGGGGGGGATTCAGTAGATGAATTGTATTTAGGTTTCCAGAATCCACTGGACATGTTCTTACATGAAAGATGACAATAGAAGATTACAGCTCATGGTCTTGGATGTGAAATCTCATAATGAGTAGAGAGTGGCTTACTAACAGGAAATAGAAAGCCAGGACAAATTGATTATTTTCATATTTGATATTGAGGTGCTGGTGTTGGTCTGGGTTGGTCATTTTCAGATTGGTAGACTGTAACTAATGCTGTGCAACAGGGGTCATCAACAATTTGATGATTTGTTGGACCCTCAACAATTTAAAACCTTAATTAATTATATGGATGATGGCACCAGTTACATTGCAGGAAGAAAGTGAGGACTGCAGATGCTGGAGATCACAGTTGAAGAGTGTGGTGCTGGAAAAGCACAGCCAGTCAGGCAGCATCCGAGGATTCTGCAAAGAGATGTAGGTATGTTTACTGAGTGGGTAAACATTTGACTCCAAGTTTGGAGTATAATGGGAGAAGACGTGTAGTTGTGCAAACTGGCAAGAAGAATAAGTGGAGAGAGACTGCACAATGTTGAGGTGTAATGGGATCTTAGTGCTCTCATACATGAATCACAAAGAGCTAGTAAGTAGTTACAGCGAGTCATTAGGAAGGCAAATGGAGTTAACAAAGGAGATGGAGTATAAAAGTAGGGAGGCCTTGATACAATGGCACAAAATCATTCTAAACCCGCATTAGGATGAAATAATCTGCCTTTGATGCAGGTTTTATGGAGTAAGACATTCAATTGGGAGCAGGAATTGCCAGTGGGGAATCTGTTATCTTCATGTTTCCAGCCCAATTAAAACAATGGCAGGAAGCCCCTGTGGTTCTGCTTTTTGTTCCTCTGCCAATTAAGGCACATAAATATAATTTTGGGCCAGATGTGCAGTAAGGATATGAGGCAGAATTTTACTCAACAAGTGGTAATAGCTTGGAGCTCAACATCTATGACAGCAATGGATGTAGACATGATGGTTTCAAAAGAAAATTTAATGGGCAATTGATCAAAAACATATAGAAAAACAATATAGCTGGACGGGGTGAACGTCCTCCTTCTGTGCCATATTGGCTCAGTGACTCCTATAAAATAAAAATGCATTAAGCTATTTGATACAGACAACTGATATATTAAACTCAGTGATATGTTGAGATGTAATGTTTGCAAAACGTTTAAGTGCAATTAACTGCAGCAGTCTGGGTTACCTCTCTTCCCAATGTCAACTATAAATCAAGCTCCAGTACTCATTACAGCTAGGCGAAAGTGATGACTGCAGATGCTGGAGATTAGAGTCAAGAGTGTGGTGCTGGAAAAGTGCAGCGGGTCAGGCAGCATCTGAGGATCAGGAGAATCGACGTTTCAGGCAAAAGCCCTACATCAGGTTTCCTCTCGAAACCATGCTTGCAGCTACAAATATAATGTGCTCACATCAAACATTCAGCTGTTCAAGGTGGACAAGTAACTGAAAAAGTAGATCCTCTGTCCAAAGTTCAAAACAATAAATTTGAAAAGTCAAAGTGTAATGTACAATTATATGGCAATTTAGCATTACCAGATGAACGTCTTAAAATAGCATCCGTACATCTCTATTAACCTGTTTTATACAGAACTGCACAAAGAAAAACTTTTAAAAACTGCAGTGACAGCAATTTGCATATATTCCTATCTTTTATAATCTATAATGAGGCTGTCAAATCTTTTTGAAAACTGCAGATTTTATAGTTTTATGGTAATTGAACTGAAATTGCTTTTATTTCTGAAACTTCTTTTGAATGTGATTAAAAAAAGCATCAGAACATATAAATTAATCAATCCCATGCTCTGATGGCGTGTGGATTGGGTCTTGGGGATTGCAGCCCTATCTACAAACGGAGTGTTTATGAGCTGCATTGTGCCAATGATTTGCATATCAGCAACATATGGTAGGATCCGTAATATTCTTTATTCAACAAACAGCTTTTATTTTATGAGTCCCTATGAACTGCAGCAGACAGAACCTATGACATACAGCAATATCTCTTAGGAAAGGCAGGATAATTTCTCCAGCATATAGAAGCTAGTTCCAGGTCACAAATAGCTAATTTCTTTGACAAAATGTAATCAGGGAACAATAAATTACCTATAACTTGTGAGTTTAAAGGCAATGGTGATCCCTAAATAACAGGACAGGTTTCAGTCCTGATTAATGGGAATGATTATCTAACCATTTCCATTCTCTCCTAACACTCCCTCTCAGGATGACCTCCCTACAATGTAGAACTGTTTTGCATAAATTCATTTCATGTGTCAAGCTTTTAAAGTCAGATTAATTGGCTCTTGACTGAATTAAAACTAAGTTGAAATAAGTAACTTGACACCTAACTATATTTAATAATCTACAAGATGTTAAAACATTTTATTTATCTTACTGTCATTAAATCCTCAGCAGCATAATCTAATTCCTAAATTAGTACCAATTAAGCGAATCACATTTCCAGAATCTGTATACAGCCGGTCATGTAGGATCTCTTGTAGTACGGTGTAGCTCCCCCACCTTTCAGCCAGGAGGGCTGGGTTCAAGTCCAACCTGCTTCAGAGGTGGTCTCTGAAGAAGTTGAATAGGAATATCTATTTCATGTCATATCGCTGGGCAAGCTTTATTTCCCATTAGACTGGCTAATTTTTTTCTTGAAAATTAATAACACGTAATGATTGTTCCATACAAGTTTACTGGTCAGTAGCCATCCTTGTGTGGAAGGTTTTCTTAAATATCATTAATTGTATTGCTCATCACGATGTATAAACTCATTAACCAGTCACTCACATAACTTGCACTTGAACAGCGGGACAGCCAGACTGCCAGTGTTTTTTCTTAGCAATCAATAAATGTTTTAAAATCAAGTGAAGCCGCGATTGTGAAACATGCAAGTCTGCAGGGGAACAGCTCGCATGGATAGTGCTCCCATTCAGTGCAAGTTGGAATGCTACTGTGCACTTTGCTGCTTGTTTGTTTTCAGGCATTGTGATAGGTGTGCAACCTATTACTGAACCATTGAGAATCCAATGCACACTGCACACAAATCAGAAAAAGATACTCAATAAGATTGACTTCATTTAATGAAAATAAAACATGACTGAAAGATTTGTGTTTTTAAAAAAACCTTCATTAAACATTTTCCGCGGCATTGTTACTCATGTTTTGTATTGCGAAGCGCAGAAGACCAAAAAAGCTATGAAAAAATACGCAAGGTACGTTGACATACTAATGGGAAACGAGACAACCTTTGTAAATAGACGGTCCCACCGACAATCAAATGTAATGAATGTAAACAAACGATAGGAATACGTGTGTAGAATATGAATAATATATTGCAGAATATTGCTTCAAAAGTTTGTTTTTAATTAAGAATGTACACATAATTGATAAACGTTATCTCAGTGCTTGTTATCTGCAAGTGCAGATACCCTGGCGCAACTCAAGCGTGTAAACTCTCAAACCAACTTGTCCTTGTACACAATCCGTTTGTTTGTTTTAACGCAGTGGCCATCACTGGAATCGTTACCTTCCCGACTTGAGTCCCAGGAGAGAGTTTTGCTAATAGAGCGTTTCTGATGACAGTGTGCGATAATGGGCCATGACGCTGCTATCTGCCACTTGATACACCTATAGACAGAAGTTGGCTCCCAGAAGTATGTGTGTGTGTTTCCTTCCCTGCAATGCAGTCCCTTCCCTGCGGGTCGTTAAGAAGTGGAATGCTAGGATGATGGCAGGGATATTTTAAACATCTGAACTCCGAAGTGATAGTTTGATCGACGGCCTGTAATCCATCCTTCCAGCTGTTCCGTCAAAGAAAGGTGGGTTCAAAGGTCGTGCACCACCAAAGTATGACCACTCCAAAAAACAAATTGTTGCATGCGCTTTCCAAGCAGAAATAAACCGACATTATCGCGTAGTGGTGAGGTCTCACTATGTTACCGAGAGAAAACAAATGAACATATTTCCCTGTTTGTGCTTAGAAAAAAATGTTTTCTTTTTAATCTCTGGAAAAGGGCTATGAAAATAAAGAAGGATTCAACGTTTTTGAAACCATATTCAACATTTCTACTGGGGCAAAATGTTATTTGCTTCCTTTACCAAACGTGATTTTATGTTCAATAATCGCATCTTTCCCTCAGAGCCTAACATAAATTTTCCAATGCAAATGAACGATTTTTATGTTCTGCTAACAAACAGTCTGTTTTTTGTGTTATACCCGTACAGATTCGCATTCCTAATGCTGATACAGCATCCTTACAACACTGTCATACCTCTCCTGGTCCACACTGCCGGTACGGCGCGCAGGGGTTAGGAGTGAGGGCGATGGCTGGTGTCTCCCTTTGGCGGAAGGAGTCACTCTTGCCTCCCTGTGCATCCCCGGTACACCACAGTTGCTTTCCAACAAAGTCACTGTCCCCCGAACCAAATAAGACGAGTTCAATCAATTTGCTATCCAAAACGAAATTTGGGCCTATATCTGATAACACTTGTACTCTTCCTGCGGATAATTGTTGCAGGAGGTGGTTTTGGAGATTTGGGTGGCGTTTTTTTATCTGGGACTTTCCGAGTAATTTTGAACGTTTTTTCTTTCTCAGACTGTTTGAACCGTGGAAGGAAATGTGTCGAAATGTGTTGAGGTTTCACTCGAGGGCTGTTCCCCATTTTCACTTTCCCGCGTTTATTTAAAGCCACGTACCACTCTCGGCTATTGTTTTCGCTTTTGTAAGTGGCCGAGGCGTAAGTGTTGTAACTGTTTTCTTGATATCTCTCCTTGAAAATGCATTCATTTGTAAACTTGGTCTATAAGAGAAAGCAAAATCAGAAAACAAATAAAATATATATTTCCTTTTACTCAGTCGTTTAGAATTATAGTGGTAAGGCTTACATAGAATCACTTAGCAAAGACAGAAACAAGCCATTGGCCCAAATCCTCCCTTATCAGTGTTTAGGCTTCATCCAAGTCTTCCTCCAATCCTACCAGCATCTCATTTTATTCCTTTCTCTTTCGTGCGTTTGCTATAAAATGTAGTTTTTACGCGCACAAGGTGATGAGGGTACTGGAGTTTTCCAACGGCATTTCCTGTGTTTTAATTCAGATTTCCAGCAGCTTCAGTGCTTGGGTTTTCTCGTGGACATTAGTTTGTTTCATGTTCTCAGAATTCAAAAATGTTCCATGGATTTTACGAATGGCCTATGATGCAGTGACCTATAAGGCGTTTGGCTGGACTGTGCTTTATATTTTTCGAATAAACCTGTTCTGGATACTCTTACACATCGCCGGCGCAGGAGGAACCTGAACACAAGTTTCCTGACCCAGAGGTAGGGACACAGCCACCGTGCTGGCCACATCCATATGTGGATATACCAGACTAAGTGAGCATATAGCGATGCTACAATAGGAACCCAAGCACTCGCTCAACAAAATGAAACAAGTGATTCATTCACTGCACATTGACTTGAACACGCATTTAGACTCCAGCTTTCGAGTACAGACTGATCGGATGGGCAGAACAATGGCAAATGAAATTTAATCTGAAAATCTTAAAATGATGCACGTTGGGAAGACTAACAAGGTAAGGGAGCCCATGATGAATGGTAGGACCCTAGCGGCTCAGAGAGACCTTGGTGGGCATGCCAGTAGATCCTTAAAGATAGCAGGAGAGGTGGACAAGGTGGTTAAAAGATATACTTCTCTGTATTTGTTGAGACATTGAATAGAAGAGCAAGGAGATTATGACGGAGCTGCATAAGACATTAGTTAAGCAACAGCTGGAGTACTGCGTACATTTCTGATCACCACACTATGGGAAGGATGTGCTAGCAGTCGAGGGGCTGCAGAAGAGATTCATCAGGATGCTGCCTGGCCTGGACCATTTCAACTATGAAGAGGGATTAGTTAGGCTTTTTTTTAGTATGGAGAATGTTGAGGGGAGACCTGATTGAGGTGTACAAAATTATAAGGCATATATATAGATTGAAAAAAACTTTTCCCCTTAATGGAGGCTCCAGTAATCCAGGGGCCGAGATATATGGTAAAGCGCAGGAGGTTTTGAGGAGATTTAAGGAAGAACATTTCAGAGTCATAAAGTCTTACTAGCACAGCAAAAAGCCATTTTGCGCATTGTGCCCACACAAGTTATCAAGCATTTTCCAGCAATTGGTCCATATGTTATGGCTTTTCAAGTGCTCCTCAAAATATTTGTTACATGCCTTCAGGGTTCTGGCTCTACCATCCTTTTTGGCAGAGAGTTCCAGATATCCACTGTCCCTGAGTGAAAAAAAAATCCTCAAATCCATTCTCAGGGTATTTATTTGGAAACTGCCCCTTGGTTAACAACCCCTCTACTAAGGGAAATATTTTGTCCCTGTCTACTCTCCTCATTACTTTGCTCATCTCAATCAGGTCCCTCAACAGATTTTTCTGCTGTAAGGAAAACAACCCCAACCAGTCAACTCTCTTTATAGCTGAAATGCTGCAGCCGAGGGTATATCTTCAAGAATCTCATCTGCAGCCGAGGGTATATCTTCAAGAATCTCATGCTGCAGCCGAGGGTATATCTTCAAGAATCTCATCTGCAATCACATTCTCCTAATAGTGTGGCAACTACAACTGCACATAGTGCTCCAGCTGTGGCTTAACTAACATTTTATACCATCTCACCATAACCACCATGCTCTTGTATACAATGTCTTGACTAATAAAAGCAGGTATCCCATATGTCTTCTTAACCACCTTAACTAGATGCCTTGTTGCCATCAAGGAACTACTGACAACTACACCAAGGTTCCTCTGAAATTCTGTATTTCCTAGTGTCCTCCTATTCAACATGTACATGCATGTTAGTCTCGGAAAAATACATCACCTCACACTTTTTCGGATTAAATTCCTTTTTTATTTACTCATGGAACATGTGCATCTCTGGCTAAGCGAGCATTTATTGCCCATCCATAATTGCCCAGGGGGCAATTAAGAGTCAACCACATTGCTGTGGGTCTGGAGTCACATGTAGGCCAGACCAGGTGATGATGGCAGTTTCCTTCCTTATGGGACATTAGTGACCCAGATGGGTTTTGTCCAACAATCAGCAATGGTTTCATGGTCATCAATAGACTATTAATTCCTGTTCAGCCCAAAGGGTGGTGGGTATTTGGAATTCACTGCCTGAAAATGTTTTCAACGTGGGAACCATCACAACATTGAAGAATTTTTAGATTATAACTTGAAGTGCAATGGCCTAGAAGATTGTGAACTAAATGCTGGAAAAAGGGGAGTAGATAGATACTTGATGAATAGTATTGACCTGATGTGCCAAATGACCTATTTTCATTCTATAAAATCCTATGACTCTATGTTTCTATATTTAAAAGTCCCTTAGCAGAACATTTTGGAGAGTTAATCTCTGAAAGAAAATGTAACAAACTGAATGTATGAATTCAAGAATGGATTCTAGCATAGAATGTTAGATTTATAATTTGGCAATCCATTAGTCTATTATTTTAGAAAGATTTGTTTCAGTAGAAACCATTTCTTGATAGAAAACTATCAGAAAAATATGAGCATGCTAACAGGAGATGCCATGACCATCAAATTCACAGAATATACCTATATATGCACAATACACATTTGTTTAATTAACCTATTCAGACATGTTGTGACACAACTCTGGAGCAGATAGAACATGTGCCTTCTTGTCCAGGGGTAGAAACATGACCACAGTAACACAATAACACACTCCATTTCAGAAGAGGTTGATGAAAAGTGGCGGCAAAGAAAATCTTATGGAAAACTGCCTAATGATGTTAGATATTTTTAATTAACTTATTCAAAGATGGATTTACATACTTCTGCAGCAGATGGGGACTTGAATTCAAGCATTTTGGCTCAGAGAAAGGGACCCTGTCACTATGCAACAGGAGATCCCTGGTGATTATATACTGGCACCAATAATGAATACTTCAAGTTCATATTACAGATGAGGAAGTGCTGGAGGACTTAAGACACATACAAGTAGATAAGTTCCTGTGACCTGATCAAATGTTTCCCAGAACTTTGTGGGAAGCTCGGAAAGAGATTGCTAGGCTCCCTGCTGTTTGTATCATCGATAGCCAGAGGTGAGGTGGCAGAAGACTGGAAGCTGGCTAATGTGGTGCCATTATTTAAGAAAGGCTGTAAGGAAAAGCCAGGGAACTGTAGACTGGTGAGCCTTACATCAGCGCTGCGTAAGTTGCTGCAAGGAATTCTGAGGGACAGGATTTACATGTATTTAGAAGGGCAAGTACTCATTAGAGAGAGTCAAAATGGCTTTGTACTTGGGAAATCATGTTTTTTGAAGAGGTGACAAAGATGATTGATGAAGGCAAAGCTTTGTCTATATGAACTTCAGCAAAGAGTTTGACAAAGGTTCTGCACGGTAGACTGGTCATTAAGCTTAAGTGACATGAGGTCCAGGGGACCTAGCCAACTGGATTCAAAATTGACTTGAAGATGGGAGATATAGGGTTGTAGTGGAGGATTGTTTTCGGACTGGAGGCCTGTGACCAACAGTGTGCCTCAAGGGTCAGTGCTGGGTCCACTGCTTTCTGTCATTTGGTTTGGTTTGGTATGGTTTGTAAGTTTGCAGATGACACCAAAATAGGTGGGGTAGTGGATAATGAAGAAGATTATCTTGGACTATAACAGGAACTTGATCAGTTGGGCTGAGGAGTAGCAGATGGAATTTAATTTACATAAATGTAAGGTATTGCATTTTGGTAAGGCAAACCAGGGCAGAACTTATACAGTTATGGTAGGACCCAGGGAAATGTTGCTGAACAAAGAGACCTAGTGGTGTAGGTACATAGTTCCTTGAAAATTGGATCACAGGTAGAAAGGGTGGGGAAGAAGGGTTGGGTATGCTTGTCTTCATTGGTCATAATATTGAGTATAAGATTAGGATACCGTGTTGCGCCAAACAAGAGATTTGTGAGGTCACTTTTGGAATACTGTGTACATTCTGGTTGCCCTTCTATAGAAAGGATGTTAAACTTGAGAGGATGCAGAAAAAGATTGACAAGCATGTTGTTGAGACTGGCGGGTTTGAGCTATAGGGAGAGGCTGAATAGGCTGGGGCTATTTTCCCCAGGAGCATCAGAAACTGAGGGGGTGACTTTAATGAGGTTTATAAAATCAGGAGGAGCATAAATAGGGTGAATAGTCAATATCTTTTTCCTACAGTGGGGGAGTCCAGAACTAGAGGACATAGGTTTAATCTAAGAGGGGAAGGTTTTAAAAAGGACCTGAGGGGTAACTTTTTCATGTTGAGGGTGGTGTGTGTACAGAACAAGCTGCCAGAGGAAGTGGTGGAGGCAGGTATAATTACAACATTTAGAAGGCATCTAGATGGGTATATGAACAGAAAGGATTTAGCGAGATATGGGCTAAATGCTGCAAGTGGAACTAGGTTCAATTGGGGATGTTTGGTCAAATGGATATGTTGAACCAAAGTGTCTGTTTTCATGCTGTATGACTCTATTTTCCATGTGTTGATGGCTATCTTAAGCTATCCAAATGTTTTTATTTAAAGGCACGCTTTGAAATCCATTTGATATGATTGCACATTCTAGTTCACCGTACATCCAGTGTTTTGCAATGGTTATCATGTATGGAAAGCACAGCATTGTGTCCTGTTGTGCAAATTTCATAAATGTGACAGTATTAACCCAAGGACACTTGGTTGCTTTGAATTCAAGGTAGATTGTTAAGTTGTAGAAAGTTGAAACAGGAAACCATGGGAGAAAAATAACTTGACATGTGGTAGCTAAATCGCGCCTACAGCTCTTCATAAACCAACAGTGAAACAGCTGGGACAAGTTCACTTAGGCGTTTTCAGCTGAGGTAATTCTTTAAAAAATCATTTTTGGCATGGAGTGAGTTTGATTAGATGCTGTAAAACTGGGCCTTTCAGTGTTAATCTGAAAATGACCATAGAAGGCCTTCTCTGTAGCAGCGAGGTGGTCTCTTCTGTCACCTTACAATTTCTGAAAGTTGTCAAAATGTTCTATCTATATAACCTCCCCATGCACCTGTCTCAGGCATCTTTCTAAGCTTTCTTGTTTATAAAAACACAGCAAGACAGACAAATTAGTGAAAACTATATTCTGTTATTTATGCCATTGCCTTTAGAAATATGCCAATTATGTTTTTGGAATTTAGATTAAATTCGGCAAATAATGTGTTTTCACCGTTGTGGGTCAAAATGAGAGAGGTATTCCCTTAAACTCTGTATGAAATCATTGGTGTGTGGCATGTCTGATTTCCACACTCAGTGCACTCAAATTAGTGATTAACCTGAACTTTAAAAATGCAATATTTCAAAATATGCCAAATCCTCCTGAGGAATTAAAGAACAATCTCCTCTGTGCAGCGGTTGATAATTGCTAGTCCGTATAAAATGCTGGAATACAATATTCTTCAAACTCAGTCCCTGATTTAATTATGTTGCCATCTGTATTTTGGGGAGAAAAAAAAGAGACTGATGTCAGACGACTAGTCAAGATAAGAGAAAAAGACTGGAGCAGTGTTACAAACTCATATACGAGTTGATTTGGCAGGATTGCAGAATTATTCATACAATTGACTTTCATCTCATCTCAGAAACAAGTAGGGACAGATTGAATTCTATCAACGCGCCACATTTACTGACAGGCGACAGGATTCTCTCGGCACTTTTTAAACTTATTAAGCAATCACAGAAATTCACCCAGCCGTGACGAGCACGCACCCACATGCCATTTTGTATCAATTGCATTAATTTTAGTAGAAGCAGAGGTTATGCCAAATGCCAATTTGTATATTTAGAATTCTGCATGATATTCAGTCATTCCATTTTGTTGGTTGTGTTAGTTTTATCCAAGCACCACGCACCCCACCAGCACCACCAATTTTAAGCACATTGGATTATTATTTAGTTGATATTTCTCCGAGGAGATCCATGGCGATGTAAAAGCAAAGTTCGGCTATTATTTAAGTGAAAAGTCTAGTCGGCCTGGAACATCCGCTGGTTTTCACACTGAACACGGCATTTAGTAATGGTAAAATATCTGAAACTAATATTACAGATTATTAATACAATATTAATATATCATCAACTTTAGAGCAACCACTGAATCCGGGCACTTGATGTTTTCTTTATAAATATACGTATATATGTTTTATTTTAGTGATTTTTTTATAGCTTTGCAGAAGGAACAGGGTTTGAACAATCTTCACGACACGTTTTGAAAGACAGTGGGATGGTGAGTTTATTTCACAATTGCTGTACATTTCACTTGTTAGTACCAAACTAAAAAGAAAATACGGACAGGCTTGTTTTCCCTTGCACACAAGACATCTGTAAAAATACATGCTTTGGAGGCTTTAAGTGTACTGTAAGGTCAAGGAGTATTCGGACAAATCTCCGTTACGGTATTTAACAAATGTTTGCTTATTGCAGAGAAAGATCATGATAGCAAGTGATTTGATATTCCGCTTCAGGGAAAAAAAAGTACCGACTGTAAGTCTTACATCGGATGCTTCATGCTTGATTTATGACGGCTGCGTTGAACTTTATGAATAATGCCTCCAAATAGAGGCCGCGTTGACCACGCCTAGTGAGTCAAACCCATCTTCGAAAAGGTGAAATTTATTTTGACCTATCCATTTGAATGAATGGCGGGACGCAGCAGCAGACTTTGTTATGAATTTGCATTCACATTAACTTTGTTTTCTTCTGCGCAGTACATTGTTGTTTCTGAATAGTACCACTGACCTCAGATAATACTCACGGTTGCGTGAAGTTTCCCCTTTTTATTCATTGCTAGAAATCGGTTGCTAAAAATTCCTCGAATTCCCACTATCCCCTGAGACACGGCGAATATTTCCAAAATACCTGCAAGTGAGATTTCACAATAAAATTCTTGCTGTCAGATTTTAAAATTATGCTCGCACACACTGCGATTACTAGCTTCAGAGAGCTCTTTATAAAACAATTCCCTTTAATAATGGGAGGTCCCAGGAAGTTAGTCGGCCTGTAAATATTTGAAGTTGTAAAATATGCTAATAATTTGCTAATTCTGAAATGCCTTGGGCATTTGTTCTGATTGTTTTGTTACAGAGCATGTCCCCATATTAGTGACGGACTAGAATTACAGATTGGAGAATCTGACACATATTGTCTTCAACCGAAGATTATTTGTATATAGTAAACATATAAAATAAAACTACTGGCATCACCCATAGGTAACTTCCATATCAGTAATGATGGTCTAAGATTTCTGATTCGTGGTCGTTTCCAAACTTAAGAAAACATTTTTTTATTTATTTCCGATAATGAATATAACTGTCAATCCATGTATTGACGTGACATGTTAGGAGATAATAACCACGCCATTCACTAACCCAATAACTTCAAGCACTCAGTTCCCTCCAGCCTGCACCTGTTAGCGACATGCTTCGTAGTTTAACATGACCGCACGATACACACGCCAGACAACCTGACCCCGGAAAGACTCATCGCAAAATCGATCTTTGCAGCAAAAAAATAACTTTGCAAACAACACCATTTCCAGTTATGTGGAATTAGGCCCACGAGGATGATATACTGATATCGCACTGCAGAACGTTATAGATTCGGTCAATAACTGTTTTGTGTTTTAATTGTCTTTCAAATATCTAAAATAAAACATTCGACCAATGTCAATATCTCGGACATCGACTGCAAAGCCAATATATGGAAAATCCCTATGCGCAGACGCACATGATCCAACTCGCCATTACTTTTGTTAGAATAAACTGTATTTCTTGACATAGATGGTTTCCTATTGTAACAACTTAAACAGCTCGGTTTTTTGCTAGTCAAACCAAGACGCTCGTAATCAAAGCAATCAGGCAAATGTGAAGGTTGGCTGAATGGTAGCTCGAAGTTATCATTAGATACGCTGCAGACAAGTACAGGAGCAATGCCTTCATAAAAATGCTGTCAGAGGCAATTTCGTGTAATTTATGTTTTTGCTATTGAGACTATCACTGTCACATGAACCTATTTCGAATAAATACTCACTGAATAGGTTGGCTTCATGCGAGCCACTGACTTTGCCATCAGGCTGGATCTGCAAATGAAAACCAATTCCAACTCTGCAATAAAGTCTTCCAGTGCGGGGCCCAGGTCTATTCCATTGGTACATGTTCCTCAGCGATTTACGGTTCTGCAAGACAGTGGAGTTCTCATTTGTTGTACCTCGAAGTAGTTCTGCGGACGGTACCTGCTCACTGTACCCTGGAGAGAAGCGGACAGTGTGATTCAGAAAGAGGAGGACGAGGTAGTGGAAGCGCATTCTTCCAGCGGATCTCTCCGGGGTGCTCCCTGCTAGGACAATGCCCGCATTTTGCTGATCCTTTGCTCCTTGCACCAACCACGGCGTGTGGTGTCTCCACCAGGCATATCCATGCAAAGGCTACTGCTGGCACGGTGATATTTATAACACAAATGATCTCATTGCGAGATGCATGCCTGTGATTTGAACGACAAGCTCTCATCCTGCAGTCGCCAGAAGAATGGGCATGGTTGATTCCAATATATGAAAAGGAAGGAGAATTGGTTAGGAAAGAGTGCTGTTAACCAAACACACACACGCGCACAAAATGCTTACGACGCCATCTGCGCAGACTTCACGCACGACAAAGCTAATTTTAATAGTGGGGGAAGTGAACAAATAATTCATAACAAATAGAAATGGATCCCACTGGGACAACGAATGAGTCATTTCATGTCGAAACTCGAGGCTGCCGTAAACTAATGGTTCTTAACCAAGAACCAAAATGATCTCTAATGACCTTGCGCCTCTCTAGAGATTTGAAATAGACGCATAAATGGTCACAGAGTGCAGTAGGAAAATAAAAAGGCAACTTTACTCGACAGATCAATGCCGCCAAGTTATCCACACGACAGGCAACTAAGACGGGAATTATGAGCAGCGGCAAAGAGTTTAAATGTAGCAAAACTCGTCAAGAAGATGCACATAAATTCAAATTCGACCTTTAGCGCTTGGGAGACAAGTGAACTGTCAGCTTCAATGATCTGGGGCTCATTTAATAGTCTATTCGTGACGATGTAAAGTAGCATGCTTGCATTCAGTCGGAAGTTTACTATAACAGATCTGGACGGAGGTGAGGTTTCAGCCAGGTTTGAGTGTGGTGGGGAAACATCAATGACATTTGGAATATTAACACGGCGTAGGCTAACAACACCAGCATAGTACGCTACAGACTGACAGTGCAAGCCTTCTCAACCGGCCAACAAGGCTTGGGACCGAAAAAAAAACTCTGAAGCGTTTCATATGTACTGACGACCAATGGACGAGATTCATTCAAATCAGTTAACATGAAACATCCACAGCCTTCAGTGCGCAAGTATTAAAGTAGGTTTTGAAAATAACATTTTAAAGGCAGGCAGAAAACTAAAATTGAGTCTGGGACTCGGCAATGTATCGCATTGTATTGTAGGTCCAGAAATTTGTACTGTAGGTGTGTGGGGGGTTGGGCGGGGGGGCGTATGAGGACATTTGCACAAAAAAAGTGGAATACCTGCAGTTGTACTACAAGAGAAAACAAGTCGGTGTGTTAGGGTGTACGAATTCTCGTGTGGGAAGGCAAGTTAGATACAGTATGTGTGCGTATAACATTGTGAGTATAAGGAGGGTACGCTACATATCCAAGTGATCATTTAAAAAAAAAACTAATTTTTAAAATACTTTCGAACCACATTTGCCGAAGTTCAGTAATTTACTGTCCTTTGCGATGCCCATCGAATCTGGTGCAGGAATCTTCCCATATACACGGAAAGGAAAACATACTTCGCAAAAGCACCGACTGATAAGTTTCCCTCTGCCTATCGTTCTGTTTTATTGAATGGTTTTGACCTGATAGTAAATGTTTGGACCCATCAATTTTAATAAATATGACCGCCCTTCAGAACTGTAACTTGAGGATTTTGCTTACATCGGACGCGGTTTAACATTTGAACTAAAAAAAGATTAATGACATGAAATGTTGCATTCACCGTCAAGTAACCCGAGAAAGCAAGATTTGCAGATTGCGGTTCGTTTTCTTTCAGCGTCACCTTGTATGCTGTTCGCCTGATCATGTTTTAAAAACTCTCAGTTAAAAGTCGGTCCTAATTAATATTTCAAGAGCAAACATAATGAAACGACTTGGAAAAAGTAAATGTATTGACATGGGTTCCCGAAGCATTTTGAAAATTCACACGCGTGGTGGATTCGAGAAAATGATTTAGGGAGTTATATAAGGTCTCTTATGAAGTAAGTGTCCCTATTTATCTGCAATGTATGCGAAACACTTAAACGTTGGAGCAAAGTTAGCGAAAGGAAATTTAAGGCAACGTTGGGAAATGTTTCATTGAATGAAATATATTTGGATCAGCCAAATGCAACTTTTCCATTAAAGGATTTTGTTTGACAAACCATTTTATATGGTTTGCAATTATGGTGTAATCTGTTATTTCTTTATATTGCGCGTTGTGTATTTTAATGTTCTGGAGTGGAACAGCTTGATCCAACGAGTGGCATTAGTGTTCTTACACATTTAGGACCTGAGTGCTGATTGCTCAAAGTCTGTTGTTTTCCGTCAAAATCAATTGGAGTCATTTCAGTCTAAGAACAACAGCACAAGCAAATACACAAGGAAGGGCACAGTTAGGACAATGTTACGCTATCGGGAATGGGGATGGGAAATCTAAAAAAGCACATGCATTACAAAATGTATCTGACTGGGGAGTAGTGTGAGTTAGCAACACCAATGACCGGTTCATAAGTTCACTTTCAGGAAGTGACCATTGAAAGTTACATGTATTTCGAGAGTTAGTACATACTGATTTCTCTAAAATTTGACCTGCAAATCATTAAGATGGAATGCCATACCATTTGAATGGCGATGACATGACCTGAACACAAATGAGCCAATTACTGTTGGAGAAAATGACTTGCTTTCATTAAAGTTGAACATTTGTTATGAAAACTCATAATCAGAAGCAGGACACATTAAGTGGACACAAAATCAGAAATCTTGCAGCACAGAGAAAACGGTTTGGTCTAGCGGCATGACAGATCTTGAAAATACTTAATTGCACAGAATTTAATGATGGTGATATCTCTTGAGGATGACAACAGAATATAACTTTGCTTTGATTTTGGGTGAGACCCTGAAAAGTATTTTATTGATGGCAGGTAGTTAAATGGATGTAGCTGGAAGGTTATCCAATTAGTGATGGCTGCCTGTCCCTAAGAACTCCTAGTGCAATCAGAGGACCAGCAGTTCAACAGTCCCCAGTATACCTCCACAACTGCTGGCCATTGCTGAAGCACAACATAGAAAACGGAAACAAATTAATGACCAATGTATCCCAAAATCTTATTCTGGGCATTGGTAGGTGAGCCCTGAGAAGGGGTGACTGGTCACCAAGGACAGTTGGTACCATTTCTGCCCGGGGTCACTGTCATTGCTGCCAGGAAAGGGCCATGCTGTGGGTTGTGGAGAGCCCAAAAATGAGGGCTGTCTCAGTCAGGGTCCACCTATCTTTAACTAGAAGTCTGTCTGTGAGTTCATCCATGTACAGCCAAAATTTCAACAGAGACAAAAATGGCCATTTTGTCAGCCATTTAAAGTGGCTAAGCTGGACTCCAAGCAAGTGGCTCATCTGTTATATATTCTGGCAAAATGGAACAGTGATAGGAAGGCAGTGAATGCCTCTCCACATTCCCTTGTTATTTTGCCAACCTTCTTATCTCCTACTTCATCACGTTTGAACTCTGACATTGGTGACAATTATTTGAAAATAAGGATGGTCTTTCTGAAGAAAACTCTCTATAATCCTCCAATGGCTTAGAGGCTGAGTCTGCTTTGTTATCCCTGATTTCACTTTTAACATGTAATAAAATGGAAAGACATATGAAAGAATGGTTATCATTGTCTTTCATTTAATGTTCTAACACTTCCGTGATAAGAAGTGGAAGAGGATTTCCTGTGGAGAATTGTGAGATACTCAATACATTGCAGTATTTAAGCACAATCATTAGTGCTTCTTATTTTCAGGATTCTTGAGTTTTTGAATTAATAGATGAAAGAACTGGCATTTATATAGCTACTTTTATAACCGCAGGCCTACCAAAGGCACCTTACCACTAATTTAGTACTTATAACATGAACTTAATGGTTTAATGTAGAAGTTATAGTTGTGGAGTAAAAATTGCAGGTAGCAAAGCCAGTGCTATATTGTAGATAGTGAATTACATTCTACCCACTAGGAGAGACATTTGTGTATACATGTTTACAATAAAGTATTTTTGAAATCCAGCTTCATAGTGCACTGGATATACACACCGTATGTGTCAACTTGAAATAAAATAAAACAAAATCCCTAAGGATCTCATCCACTTGTTTAATTGCATTGTACAATCAGATTGAGCTACATTTCCAATTTACTCTGAGACTTTTGCATTGCTTTTCAGCCAAATACTTTGTAAAAGTGGCAAAATAATTGAACTCCACATCTCTACCTTAAACCAGGGCAGTATTTATTTTCAGCACCTTGAAACTGGATGGTGAAGTTATCCACACTCAATATGTAACAGTCATATCAGCGAACAGTGGATATTCAGATTAAGCAGAAGATGATAACAAAACTGCAGAAATCAGTGGTTGTTTCCAATCTAGGCAATCCTATATCCTATAATGCCCCATTGCACAATGAATTACTGCCTGCAAATGCTGTAAACATTTATCTTTGTTCAAAATGAAGACTCTCCAAATAGTATTTCATTTTTTGAAAAATATGATTTATACTCTTATAAACCTCAAGCATATCCCAAAAAATTCTAATTTTGCATTATGATTTATACGTATTTATTTTTCTGTCAAATATGTCTGTTTGCTTTTCTATTCTTCAAACATTTTCCAATTGTTTGTGCACATTTCTCTGTTTATAACTCAAAATCCGATTCCCTATTTGTGTTTTCAAAACATTTCACATTTTCAAATACTTTACAGTCGGTTGCCTAAAGCTATTGACAGTCTAAATAAACTGCACCTGTTGTTCGATTATTGACATGCACCTGTCAATCGAAATATTGACTGGCAACAAGATGCTGTCAATACACAAATCTCAAAGGATTCCTTATCGGTAATTTGAATGATCAGACACCTGCTTGGTGATAATGACATATGGATGGCATAGTATTGACTTTTGAAACAAAATGTCCACAGGCAAACCCAAGGGTCTTTGCATTGACAGATGCTAAAAGAACATCTGTTTATAGATGACTGACTGTCCATATTTATAAAAATCGTATGAGTCAGACCTGCTAAATGACATTTCTCTATCATTGCCTTAACTTATTCCAAGGCTACATTGTTTTATGTAAAATGTTTTACATTGAAAAATGGAAGACTGATTTATGTGAAAAATAATAATGATTTTGTCACACTGTCCAGTACTGATATTAGTCATGAAAATAAAAATGATATGAATTGAATTGGATAACATTAAGTGGAGTAAATCATATTTCAGTTTGATGTTATTTCTGCATCATATTGAGTTAATAATGTGGGAAAAAATGTTTTATGTGGTATAATTTAACAACAATCCAATGAAAGAGTTGAAATCAGAATAAATCTTTAGGGTGAAACCTGAACATTCTGTGTTTATTTTCTGAACTTATTATTAGATAGCGACCTTTCATTCTCTTATTGGTATGTTCTTATCCGATACGCTAGAAACCATAAACCATTTACTTTAATTAGTAAAAGCCTGTGAATTTCAATTTTGTTATTCTCAACAATTACGTACCACATTTTTTTTAAATGTAGAAGAGTAATTATATCATATTATTCTCACCAATTGCATACCACATTTTTTGTGGAAGTTTTTGATTATATTGCTTGAAGACAAAGTTAGTGAACAATGATGTGAGACAAACATCATTAACATATGGCAAGGTCACAAGTTATCTGAGGATTATCATTAGTCATGCTATTGGATTATGCAGGGTGTTAGAGGAAACTTTATTATTAGGAATTTTGGGTAGGCAGTATTCCAGCACAAGTACATTATATCAGTTCATAGAATGTATGTATTTATGATCAGGATTTACTGCTACCTCTAAGTGTTCTTAAGAGATTGATGATTAGCCACATTCTTGAACCATTGCAGTCCTTGTAGTATAGATGTACATATCATGCTGTTATGGTGTTTCATGATCTGGATCCAGTGATTAAGAAAAGGGTGATAAATTTTCAATTCAGGATGTTGTGTGACTGTGGTAACAACATTGCAGGTGGTGTTGTTCCCCTACATCTGCTGTCCTTTTCCTTCTTAGTAGCAGAAGTTTGGAAGGTGCTATAGGGAGACTTGACAAGTTACTACACTGCATCATGTTGATGGCATACATTCTGCTACTGTGCATAGTGGTGGATTGAGTGAATGTTTAAGGTGGAAAATAGATTATCAATTAAACAGACTAGTATTATTTAGATGGTGTCGAGTGTCTTAAGTGTTGATGGAATTGCACTCATTTAGGCAAGTAGAGAGAATTCCTTTGCCCTCTTGACTTAGATCATAGGACATGGGAGCAGAAATCGGCAATTCGGTCCATCGAATTTCCTCAGGTATTCAAATAGATCATGGCTAATTTGATAATCCTCAACTCTATCTTCCTGCCTTATCCCCAAAATCCTTGATTTCCTTGCTGATTAAACATCTGTCTATCTCAGTCTTGAACATATTTAACTGACTTGTGTCTTATTATTGATGCATGAGCTCTGGAGAGTCATTAGGTATGTTATTTCCTGCAGAATCCCAGCCTCTGACCTGCTGTTGTAGCTGCAGTATTTATACAGCTGATCCAATTAAGGGTCTAGTGAATAGTTACTGCCAGATGTTGATGGTGGGTGAATTCAGCAAGAGTAACACATTTGAAAGTCAAGGTGAAATAGTTAAATTTTATCTTGCTGAAGATGATGATTGCTTGGCAATCATATGGCACAATTGTGACTTGCCACTTATCAACCCATCCTGAATGTGCCCTGGCCCTGCTGCATCTGAACGTTGAATGGTAATTATATGAGAAGTTATGAATGCAACCACACATTGTGTAGTTATCAGCACATGACACACTTTTGACCTCATGTTTAATGAGCTGAAGATGCTTGCAAGTCCTGCAATTATATCCTGGAGTCAAGGTGATGGTTTTGAGCAACAACAACCAACTTCCCTTGTACTAGTTCTGAACTTTATTCTTGACATCAACATGAATTTCACAAGAAATCTTGATGTTTGTCAGTCAAATTCTAACTTAACATCTACCCCATATAATTCTGCAAACTTCTCCTCACTAACATAGGCTAGGTGCATTAGTCAGGGGAAGTGTTGAGTAATAGGGTAGGGGAATGGGTCTGGGTGGGATACTCTTCAGAGGGTCAGTGTGGACATTTTGGGCCAAAGGCCCAAATGTAGGGATTCTATAATTCTATTCTATATCATCTCAAGACCTGTGCTAAAATTGGGAGAACTCTTCCAAAGATTGGTCAAGAAACAGCCTGACATTTTCATGCTCCGAGAATTTGCTTTATAGTCAATTTTGCAAATTCCCCATCATCTTCAGTGGGAATATCCTCTCCTACCAACATAGCGGACCCAAAAAAGGTGGAGACTCAAGGATGCACAATTAAGAGGGAGGGGCGCTCAGTGTCTACAACAACAACTTCTGTGTCTGTTAAGTTCCATGGCAGCATATCAAATATTGACAATGAAACCTCCCATTGGTTATCACCCATTACCCTTCCTCAAATATTGAATCAGTATTTCACCATATTGAATACAACTTTGAAGATGCTCTGAGAATATCGAATTTAGTTTGGCTAAGGATCTCCAATGTATGTTACAAAGAGTAGTTCAGTAGCAGCATGACTGACCAATTCTAAAAGAAGTATTTACAGGACTGGCACAGGAGGTGGCAGAGAGAGAGTCAACATAAGGGACTATGTTGACCTCATCCTTACCAATCTAGCTGTTATAGCTGCATCCGTCTGTAACAGCATTGGTCAAAGTGACCTCCACACAAACATTGTAGGGACAAAGTTTTGTCTTCACACTGAGGACATTCTCCATTATATTAATTAGCACTACCTCCATGCTAAATGGAATAGATTCAAAATAGCTGTCAAATCTTAAGGGCAGGAAACCATAAGGTGCTCTGCACAATGTATAACACCATAATAATTCTTTCCTTTTATCTTGGAGCTAAAGAAGCAGCCTTGGTTCAATAATATACTGGCAGGGAAATTTGCTAGAACTGCTTGGGAGGATTTAAACTAGTAAGGTGGGGGGGGGGGGTGGAAACCAGGGAGATAGTGAAGAAAGAGATCGATCTAAGACGGATACAGCTGAGAACAAAAGTGAGTCAAACAGTCAGGGCAAGCAGGGACAAGGTAGGACGAATGAAGTAAACTGCATTTATTTCAATGCAAGGGGCCTAACAGGGAAGGCAGATTAACTCAGGGCATGGTTAGGAATATGGGACTGGGATATCATAGCAATTGCAGAAACATGGCTCAGGGATGGGCAGGACTGGCAGCTTAATGTTCCAGGATACAAATGCTACAGGAAGGATGGAAAGGGAGGCAAGAGAGGAGGGGGAGTGGCATTTTTGATAAGGGACCTGTGCTAAAATTGGGAGAACTCTTCCAAAGATTGGTCAACAAACAGCCTGACATTTTCATGCTCCTAGAATTTGCTTCATAGTCAATTTTGCAAATTCCCCATCATCTTCAGTCGGAATATCCTCTCCTACCAACATAGCAGACCCAACAAAAGTGGTGACTCAGGGATGCACAATTAAGAGGGAGGATATTCCCGGAAATACATCCAGGGAAGTTATTTGGGTGGAACTGAGAAATAAGAAAGGGATGATCACCTGATTGGGATTGTATTATAGACCCCCAATAGTCAGAAGGAAACTGAGAAACAAACTTGTAAGGAGATCTCAGCCACCTGCAAGATTAAAAAGGTAGTTATGGTAGGGGATTTTTAACTTTCCAAACATTGACTGGGACTGCCATAGTGTTAAAGGTTTAGATGGAGAGGAATTTCTTAAGTGCGTACAAGACAATTTTCTGATTCAGTATGTGGATGTACCTACTTGAGAAGGTGCAAAACCTGCCCTACTCTTGGGAAATAAGGTAGGGCAGATGACTGAGGTGTCAGCGGGGGAGCACTTTGGGGCCAGCGACCATAATTCTTTTCGTTTTAAAATCGTGATGGAAAAAGATAGACCAGATTTAAATGTTGAAGTTCTAAATTGGAGAAAGGCCAATTTTGACGGTATTAGGCAAGAATGTTCGAAAGCTGATTGGAGGCAGATGTTTGCAGGTAAAGGGACGACTGGAAAATGGGAAGCCTTCAGAAATGAGATAACAAGAATCCAGAGAAAGTATATTCCTGTCATGGTGAAAGGGAAGATTGGTAGGTATAGGGAATGCTGGATGACTAAAGAAATTGAGGGTTTGGTTCAGAAAAAGAAGGAAGCATATGTCAGGTCTAGACAGGATAGATCGAGTGAATCCTTAGAAGAGTATAAAGGAAGTAGGAGTATACTTAAGAGGGAAATCAGGAGGGCAAAACAGGGACATGGGATAGCTTTAGCAAATAGAATTAACGAGAATCCAAAGGGTTTTATGAATATATTAAAGACAAAAGGGTAACTCTGGAGAGAATAGGGCCCCTCAAAGATCAGCAAGGTGGCCTTTGTGTGAAGCCACAGAAAATGGGGGAATACTAAATGAATATTTTGCATCAGTATTTACTATGGAAAAGGATATGGAAGATATAGACTGTAGGAAAATAGATGGTGACTTCTTGCAAAATGTCCAGATTGCAGAGGAGGAAGTCTTGAAACAGTTAAAAGTGGATAAATCCCCAGGACCTGATCAGGTGTACCCGAGAACTCTGTGGGAAGCTAGAGAAGTGATTGCTGGGCCTCTTGCTGAGATATTTGTATAATTGATAGTCACAGGTGAGGTGCTGGAGGACTGGAGGTTGGCTAACGTGGTGCCACTGTTTAAGTAGGGCAGTAAGGACAAATCAGGGAACTATAGACCGGTGAGCTTGACCTCAGTGGTGGGAAAGTTGTTGGAGGGAATCCTGAGGGACAGGATGTACATGTATTTAGAAAGGCAAGGACTGATTAGGGATAGTCAACATGGCTTGGGAAATCATGTCTCACAAACTTGATTGAGTTTTTTGAAGAAGTAACAAAGAAGATTGATGAAGGCAGAGCAGTAGATGTGATCTATATGGACTTCAGTAAGGCGTTCAACAAGGTTCCCAATGGGAGACTGATTAGCAAGGTTAGATCTCATGGAATACAGGGAGAACTAGCCACTTGGATACAGAACTGGCTCAAAGGTAGAAGACAGAGGGTGGTGCTGGAGGGTTGTTTTTCAGACTGGAGGCCTGTGACCAGTGGAGTGCCACAAGGATCGGTGTTGGGTCCTCTACTTTTTGTCATTTGCATAAACGATTTGGATGCAAGCATAAGAAGTACAGTTAGTAAGTTTGCAGATAACACCAAAATTGGAGGTGTAGTGGACAGCGAAGTGTGTTACCTCAGATTACAACAAGATTTGGACCAGATGGGCCAATGGGCAGAGAAGTGGCAAATGGAGTTTAATTCAGATAAATGCGAGGTGCTGCATTTTGGGAAAGTAAATCTTAGCAGGACTTATATACTTAATGGTAAGATCTCAGGGAGTGTTGCTGAACAAAGAGACCTTGGAGTGCAGGTTCATAGCTCCTTGAAAGTGGAGTCACAGGTAGATAGGATAGTGAGGAAGGCATTTGGTATGCTTTCCTTTATTGGTCAGAGTATTGAGTACAGGAGTTGGGAGGTCATGTTGCGACTGTACAGGACATTGTTCGAATATTGCATGCAATTCTGGTCTCCTTCCTATCGGAAAGATGTTGTGAAACTTGAAAGGGTTCAGAAAAGATTTGCAAGGATGTTGCCAGGGTTGGAGGATTTGAGCTACAGGGAGAGGCTGAACAGGCTGGGGCTGCTTTCCCGGGAGCGTCGGAGGCTGAGGGGTGACCTTATAGAGGTTTACAAAATTATGAGGGGCATGGATAGGATAAATAGACAAAGTCTTTTCCCTGGGTTCGGGGAGTCCAAAACTAGAGGGCATAGGTTTAGGGTGAGAGGGGAAAGATATAAAAGAGACCTAACTTTTTCACGCAGAGGGTGGTATGTGTATGGAATGAGCTGCCAGAGGATGTGGTGGAGCCTGGTCCAATTGCAGCATTTAAGAGGCATTTGGATGGGTATACGAATAGGAAGGGTTTGGAGGGATATGGGCCGGGTGCTGGCAGGTGGGACTAGATTGGGTTGGGATATCTGGTTGGCATGAACAGGTTGGACCAAAGGGTCTGTTTCCATGCTGTACATCTCTGTGACTCTATGACTCTAAGGAGGCTGGGAGAGCATGCCAAGAGCAGCAAAAAGGCTTAGGTAAAGATTAGTTACCCATCTAGTGAAGCCATATATCTCAAATACTTGCAAATGGTAAATACAGAGTGCTCGAGGCAAAATTAGCCAATCAGATCAAAATTCTTCATTCCTGTCACATCAAATCATGAATGTTATAGAATTATGAAGGCAGACTGAATCAGTTAGGACTACATTCGCTGGAGTTTAGAAGAATGAGGAGGTACCTCATAGAAACCTGTAAAATTCTAACAGGAGTAGTCCTGATAAGCGTGGGAAGGATATTCTCAGAGGTCTGAAGGCTTCTGATCCAAACATGCACATTGTGATGATACTATGGCTTTAAGAGATATATTTTACCCTTATTTTATAAAGGGAAGTTGAGACAGAAGTGACAGCTGTCTCTTCCAAGCCAATAACATAAACAGTTTGTGAGGCCTTGCGATTTTTTTTAAAAGTTGGAACAGTAGAAGAAGCATAAATGGGTGGAGTCAGGCTCCTACAGAATCAGAATTTTATTTTATTTTTCAGTAGCTGTTTGGGTTTTGAAGCTTCCACCTGGAATACTTGCCTTTAAATAAGCTCAAAATTAGGGTCGAGGCTATCTCCTTGTTTGAGTGGGGTTTGGTCTAGTCCATTACAACGTCTCAAGATGTTCAGTCTCCTGGAGTCAATTACATAGCTATTGGCAGATAGGAGCGTTTTTCATTGTTAAGTAATCACCATTACACAGATCAATCAGCTACTCTGCCTCTTGAACCAGTCCTTCTCCCATTTCAGTCCACAATCTAAAATACAGAAAAATTAGTCTTGACACATTTCATATTTTCCTCTCCTTATATATAAGGCATTCTTCACTCTTGCTTTTCGTTTTAATATCTCGCAGTTCTGGTGGAGGATAAAAGAGCTAAAAAGGTAGCAATTTTCTCTTTCCAGAGATATTGTCTGTCCTTTGGAGGATATTTTAAAATTTGTGTTTCTGTTTCTCTGCTCTTCCTTATTTTTATTTACATTTTTCTTTTCTCTCCTGCATTTACTGTAAAATTGAGAAATTCATAATTTTCATATAAATATAAATATATTTTTTCCCTCTACTTTTAAACTGTTGTGATAATTTGTCAATTGTGTAATGGCTTCACACATGCAACTACATATGAATCCACTCCATTCAGTACTTTTCCAGTTTAATTTGCTTAATGACTCTGCTGTTCAAGTATCTCAGGCCCAAAAATATATTTCTCGGTGTCATCAAATAAATGAAAACACTTATATTGAATAAGCTTTTTTAACATTAGAAAGGAAATAGAAGTGACCGTATGGTTTTTGATGGGGCATCAGGAAAGGATTGAAAACCTGTGTCCTATTCTAAGAAATGTAAGAGCATTAAGATAACCTTTTGGCAAGTGAGTTACTGGTGATGCATATTGCAATTAGTTTACTCCTGCTATCATAAGGTTCATTCAATGTGTTGTTTGGAATCTTTTAGTCAATGTGTGATATTGGCAGCACCTTACAAAGTCATGTATGAAATAAACAGGAAATGCTGTATACACAAAACAGGCTGGGGCAAAATCTTCAGAGAGACACAGTTAACACAGAGTCACAGAGATGTACAGTATGGAAACAGACCCTTCGGTCCAACCTGTCCACGCCGACCAGATATCCCAACCCAATCTAGTCCCACCTGCCAGCACCCGGCCCATATCCCTCCAAACCCTTCCTATTGATATACGTATCCAAATGCCTCTTAAATGTTGCAATTGTACCAGCCTCCACCACATCCTCTGGCAGCACATTCCATACACGTACCACCCTCTGCGTGAAAAAGTTGCCCCTTAGGTCTCTTTTATATCTTTCCCCTCTCACCCTAAACCTATGCCCTCTCGTTCTGGACTCCCCAACCCCAGGGAAAAGAATTTGTCCAATTATCCTATCCATGCCCCTCATAATTTTGTAAACCTCTATAAGGTCACCCCTCAGCCTCCAACGTTCCAGGAAAAACAGCCCCAGCCTGTTCAGCCTCTCCCTATAGCTCAAATCTTCCAACCATGGCAACATCCTTGCAAATCTTTCCTGAACCCTTTCAAGTTTCACAACATCTTTCCAATAGGGAGGAGACCAGAATTGCACGCAATATTCTAACAGTGGCCTAACCAATGTTCTGGACAGCTGCAACATGACCTCCCAACTCCTGTACCCAATCTCTGACCAATAAAGAAAAGCATACCAAACGCTTTCTTCACAATCCTATCTACCTGCGACTCCACTTTCAAGGAACTATGAACCTGCACTCCAAGGTCTCTTTGTTCAGCAACACTCCCTAGGACCTTACCATTAAGTGTATAAGTCCTGCTAAGATTTACTTTCCCAAAATGCAGCACCTCGCATTTATCTGAATTAAACTCCATCTGCCACTTTTCAGCCCATTGGCCCATCTGGTCCAAATCCTGTTGTAATCTGAGGTAACCCTCTTCACTGTCTACTACACTTCCAATTTTGGTGTCATCTGCAAATTTACCAACTGTACTTCTTATGCTTGCATCCAAATCATTTATGTAAATCACAAAAAGTAGAGGACCCAACACCGATCCTTGTGGCACTCCACTGGTCACAGGCCTCCAGTCTGAAAAACAACCCTCCACCACCATTCTCTGTCTTCTACCTTTGAGCCAGTTCTGTATCCAAATGGCTAGTTCTCCCTTTATTCCATGAGGTTTAACCTTGCTAATCAGTCTCCCAGCGGGAATCTTGTGGAATACCTTACTGAAGTCCATATAGATCACATCTACTGCTCTGCCCTCATCAATCTTCTTTGTTACTTCTTCAAAAAACTCAATCAAGTTTGTGAGACATGATTTCCCACGCACATGGGATATGGACCGGGTGCTGGCAGGTGGGACTAGATTGGGTTGGGATATCTGGTTGGCATGGACGGGTTGGACTGAAGGTCTGTTTCCATGCTGTACATCTCTATGACTCTATGACTCTTAGGAGGCTGGGAGAGCATGCCAAGAGCAGCAAAAAGGCTTAGGTAAAGATTAGTTACCAATCTCGTTCAAGTTGGGAGATGTTAGATAACACTACAAAATTGGAGGGCCATCAATGTCCTTGCCATAATGACATAATGTGGTGAGACTGGCACACACACAGGAAGGAGGTGTATAGAAACAGTTGAACAGAGAAAGCTGCAGAGGAAAGGGATGGAGATCACAGGTGGCATTACCAATGTTACAGTTGTTGCAGACGTAAGCTCAGTTTCCTTCACAGCACAGAACGACTTTTTTAGGTTGAAGATGTCATGCAAGGTGGTCACAAATATCTATAGTCTCCTAAACAAAGATCTTCTTATCTGTTGTACTTGGAGCTTATGCATCACTGTCATCAGGAATTCTGCTCTGGCTACTTGCAGGGTCCTACTAGATACCATTTTGAGGAACTACAATAGAATTGCAGATGAAATCTCTGTTTAGAGTGCAGTAAGAATTGAAAGTGGTCATTTGTTTGAAATAGTCATAAGTCTTGAGTGCATGTGTGAGATGGGAGGACGTAGGGTTGAAATGGTGTAGGGAGGGGTCAGTAATTCCAGGATGGAATTTTAGTTACAGTGGATGTTGATGAAGTTGAAGTCTCTATTTGGTTATGTTTCCTGAGGCCCTGGAAACCTGTTGCACAGGATGAAAATGAAACCTGAGTTACTCATCCTCATTAAAGTGCTTAATGATCAATCTGCTTCCAGGGACAAATTGAATTCCCCATGCCCATCCTGACTCTGTTAAAACTAGCAGTGAGCAGTTTTAAGAAAGATTGGGCTCCAGTTTGAATTTACATCCTATCTGACACAAATCCATTATTTTGGGGGGATTACAGTTTCCCTCATTTTTTTTCTACTGTGTGACAATTTAAGCACAAGGATCATATTTACAAATTAAAGAAAACAAAAAGTACAGGAATAATTTATTTACTGAAAGGATAACTAATTACGTGGAACAAGTTGCCAGCACTGATCATGGATCAAGAAACCTAATTGGATTTTATGAACAGACCATTCAGCAATTATATCTTTGTCAGATCTTTGAAAGAACTATCAAATTCATAATTCCCTTACTATTTCTCCATAGTCCAGCAATTATTTCCCTTCAAGTATTGGTGATGTTTCTCTGTATAAGTTATTTTTGAATTCTCTCAAAGGCTTTAACTTCCTATCTGAAATGTGACACCTATAATTGGACACAAAATTCTTGCTGGTGTATTGTGAAGTAATTTATAATATCTTAACACCCTTACTCTTGCATTGTATGGCAATAGTGTTGAAGTCAATATTTGTATATGAGGGACCTTCCTGTTGCTGTGGTTATTTCACTGTGAAAAGCACACTTGAATTGATAAATTATTCACTGTTTTCTACTGAAATATTGGAGTCAAGTCTAACTAATGGCAATTGGTGTTCATGGAGCAGTAATGGATTTCAAATGGAGTCAGAATGTTTACTGACCTGTTAATTCCAATGCTACAGTTGCTACCATTTGTAAAGCAATCTTCCCATGGGTATCAAAAGTCCCTGCAGCTCTAGGTTGCCAAAGGCATTTTGTACATGGGCACAGACTAGCTACATCTTCTGGGATTGAGTATCCTAAATGTTCTTAAATGGAACATTGTTAGCCCTTTCAAAAATGGCGTCCTTGAAAATTATAGTTTTGTAGAACTAGGAGGAATGCATTCGCTAGTCCATTATCTCATTTTCATTTCCCCCATCCACCCTCCCTGGAACTTTTCTGCTTGCTAGTACAGTGCCCAGGTTGCACAAGTCCAAAATTGATGAAATAACCATTAAGGGCATATACTCACCAGTTGCACAGAAATGAGGACCCAGGTCTTAATTAAGCTGGATCTTCCCACCAACAGAAATAGATTGACAGCTGGGACCTTCTGCTTGTCAGCCACCCAAGTGGTGAAATCCAGTCCTTCGTTTAAAAGATTTATTTCCTCATGGCTTGCAAAATCAGGTTAGCAAGAGTACGAACAGTCTTGGTGGCCAACATCAGGTCCCCATCACCATCTTTATTAAATTCTGCCTGAAATGTTGTAAGTATTGTCTAACAACTACTCGGCAATACATTTTGTATATCAGTTTCAGGCAACATTCATAGGCAACTATTACTTACAGTTTCGTGTTGTTTAGTCTCATCTGTGTTGTGTTTACCCAATGTTGTGATCACTTACTCTGCCCTTTTCTCCTTCCTCTGCAAGTATTGGGATAATTGTCTGTCTGTTCTGCACTTTTGTCACTGTTCATTGTATTGGTTTGTCTCCTGAATGCAAATAGCCTGCTCAGAAGAATGACATCAGACTGGGTTTTGTGAGAAAGCCAAGGCACCAGAGTTCACCACTAACCTTCTTACAAAAACTGTGGCAAAAGATTGAAAGAACTAAACAGCATCATTTCCCCCTTTCCCAACATCAGTTTGTTTTGTATTAAGGCAAGGTGACGTTTGGAGGTTTAGAACAGGGAAGTCATCAAGCAAGGGAAGCAGTCACTCACATTGAAGTTCTCTCACAGACACCAACCATGAAGTCAATCCCCTCACTATTAATTTTAATATTTAATAGATAGCAAAATAAGTGATTGGGGCATACGGATAGGCTAAAGGTAAAATATGAAATATCACAAACAATCTTTAAAAATAAATTATAAAACTCTTCGGAATTTCTTATATAATGGAGACATTTGACAAACATAAAATTACTGTTTTAGGGCTACTAAGTCTGTTTAACTAATCGTGAATTTAGCTGGAAATGTGTTGCTGGAAAAGTGCAGCAGGTCAGGCAGCATCCAGGGAACAGGAGAATCGACGTTTCGGGCATAAGCCCTTCTTCGTGAATTTAGTATGCCATTAAAAACCCTTCATTCAACAGAGTGTAACTTTTAAGGAATTGAGACGGAGAGTAGAAACTAACATCCTAACTTCAGTGGTTTCCAATTGACACCATTGTGGGGGCCCTCAACAGCACAAGATTTGGATAAACATGGAATTATTGATAGCAGCTTCTGAATTTACATGCTTAGCTGCATATGTGCAGACTCCAGAGTGGCCGTCAGCTTTAGAGGAGTAATAACGCTGACAGTTTTTCAGTTATTCAGTTATTATATTGAATTATCCAAGCCATTGTCCTGACATTAACAATCTCTTACGTTGTCATCTAATTAATTTACAATAAGGTAGAGGAGCCTTTCTGACAGTATAACTCTTTATAGAATAACTATTACAACAGAACATCTTGCAATTTTGGTAAGAGGACTAAGCATCTTCATTGTTGAATTTCAGTCAGCAGAGGTTAATAATTTCAATAATGATTATAATATCACATGGTGTACAAACCATACTAACATATGTAATATCAATAGGCAGGAGTTCTGTAACAATGCCTCACTAGTATGGTGCTGAGGAAACAATCAGTGCATAAAACAAGCTTACATGTGCTTACTTGCTTTTTAGATGTTATTTCAATTATGTTTCTAGTCACCCTACTTTTTCCATTCTGAGATTTCTACCTCGAGCTTCCATATAAAATAAAGTTATGCATGTAACTAACTTGCAAACATTCACAATCATGTAATGTATAATAAAGTACTGCTGCTGCATAATTGCATCTAGTTGGCTATTTTTAGAACAGTCAGATCAAAAACATTTAAACTAGAGACTAGATAACAAGAGTGTCTAATTTATGTCTGATGTCTGGATATTTGAAGGGAGGCTGGTAGCATTTAGCCAAAAATGACCATAAGACAGGACATCTCCAGGGCTGCAAAGCCCCTGCTGATCTAAAGAGCTGCATATTATACACTCAACCTCCGAAACAGCCTTCCCAGAGGATGTGAGGGAATAGTAGTGCTGGGAGACCACAGCCAGGGACACATGGAAACAGACCCCAGCAATTGAGGTGAAGAGAGAAAGCTTCATCTTGCAATTGTGAGGAGGAAGAATCTTGAAGGATTGGGTTGGGAAATTGTTGACTGGACTCTGGAGAATGTTGTACATTTCCTTGTGGGACCCAGGAAAGCACTCCTATTCATCTGCCTTACAAGGAACACTGAAAAGGCCTTTAACGAAGGAAGCAACAGTAATTATGTCTGTTTTACCAGGGGAGATTCTTAAATCGGTGATGTATGAATTATTTTTAAATTAGGCTCCTGAGCATTCCATTTGAGGCTAATTTAAAATGGTAGGAATAGAACTACCTATTTGAGATAGGAACACTCAGATGTCTCAAAATCCAGTGCAAAGAAAATCATTTGTTGAAGATCAAAAATTTAGTTTTAAAGCAGAAGCTTTTATTTAATTTTTTTTACAATATTCAAGCACTGATATTAAAGATATTTAAATTTTTTAAGTGATCAAATAAAAGACAATTGCCATAAAGTCATCTTTTCCAATCCATGTCCCTGATCTTGTTTTGTCTGTTCTTTAGGTACAGACTTGGTAAAGCATGCCCCTCTTTAAACAGGCATCCTATTTATATACGTTATCATTGGAAGCATTAGCATTCTTTTGACACATCAGCACATAATGAAAAATTCAAGCTGTAAAAATTCTTACAAATGGCAAGCAGATAAATCTTCCTTCCATTCCCTTAACATACCACACAGCACAAACACTAAAATCACTTATGGGTCCTAGGTTCAAGTCTCTGAGGTTAAGTAGATAAATGTTACTGTTGAAAAGGCAGTCAAAGAGAGGGCCCTCGCAAAGTTACTAGTTTTATTAACAGGCTGTAATGAGAGAGATAACTTCAGATTGGGTGAGGATGACTTTTTCATTAACAAACCAGGTAAGTGAAGCAATTGTGGCTGTACCAATTTTTAACTTAATCATTTATTTCTGACTGTAACCATTAAAACATTTGTCCAATCAATTCCTTTCCAAGTCAGCATTGTAATATTCATGGCAACCCTTGTCCCAAGCTAATAGCAGTGACAACGTAACCATTGATTTGATAATAATGTGCTAATTTCTTCATCCCAAGAGGTTTTTGCTGAATATAATTTAGCATTTTTAATGGTGTCATATTTCCACAATATTGCATTTAGAAGCCATTTCTACTCAGGAAGTCATGCAACTCATGAAGCAGAATCTTAAAATTAACATTACTGCTTGGAGGAGAAAGTGACATTCAAATGATGTCGTCATTGGTGTTCAAAGATAAATGGGTCAACCAAAATGTAAGCCCATTTATCAGATGGAGGCTGCTCTACCATATATTTTCAGCAGTTTCTGATTTTATTTTAGGGTTCCAGCCTATTTTGACTGTTAAAAATACTTGATTTGGTGCCTGGATTGGAACGGCTGAATTTGAAATATCTGTAAAGTTGATGGAGTATGAAGCATAACGTACCTACTAAGTGAATAAACAAACTGATTGGAATTACTCCATGAAAATAATGCGTAAATCTAAGCTCAGTCAGCATTAGAGCAGAATGAAAGTGAACACATCAACAAGCCTTTAATGTAGCATTTCTGTAAAAATTTAAAGTAATTTATATTCAACAACCTTAACTGAGGTTGATATGAATAGTTGAAACTTCGGATAATAACGTGAAGATTAGGATTGATGCAGGCTGGGGGTTGGTTACAATGAAGGTAAGAATGGCTGATTCTAACATGGAGGTCTCATTATCATCCTGTGCCGAAACAGATGAAATGCCCAACTGCATGCTGCAAATTCACTTCAACTATTTAAAAACCCAGTTCAGAAATACAATGGATGAGCAGTTTTGGAGATTGTAATTGTGGGTTTGAAGCATAACAGTGAGTGACAGATCTGAAAAATTAAAGTCTGCCATTATGTCAGCAAGTTGACATTACCTGCTCTGCAGGACTCAGTGAAGACTCGAGAAAGTTCCTGGGATAAAGAAACCTGTTACCTCCACAAAGACGTTGAAGGTGACATTAGCACGACAACCTGGAATCAGATTTTAATAGCACTATCAGGTCAGGAAAACTTAGCAAAATTGCACAGATAGCAGTACATTCGCAGTACCACCGAATGGAGGCATAAAGGTAGTTTCCAGGATCTCGGCCATAAGGTTGCATGAGCCCTTTCCTGTTGTTGCAGATTAACTGCTCATTAATGGAATTAAATCCCTCACATTTGAAGAGTACCCCTGACTGGTCAACGGATTCTTGGATTACCAAATGTGTGCAATTGGTGGCTCCTGTACTGAGGTGGAGGCTAGCAGTGTTCTAAATTTCAATGCCTCCTCTTTCTGGTTCTGACATTTATATACCTCACAGATCTGGGCATATAATCTGTCCATCACTTACCATGAGCTGACTCTAATATTTGTGATGAACCCTATGGTGGCCTAGAAGATGCCAGAGGGCAGTAGTTACTTTCAAAGCCATCATTAACATGCGGATTAGGTCTACTAAGTAGCAGGTAAAAACAATGACTGCAGATGCTGGAAACCAGATTCTGGATCAGTGGTGCTGGAAGAGCACAGCAATTCAGGCAGCATCCGAGGACAGGCAAAATCGACGTTTCGGGCAAAAGCCCTTCATCAGGAATAAAGGCAGAGAGCCTGAAGCGTGGAGAGATAAGCTAGAGGAGGGTGGGGGTGGGGAGAGAGTGGCATAGAGTACAATAGGTCAGTGCGGAAGGAGATGAAGGTGATAGGTCAGGGAGGAGAGGGTGGAGTGGATAGGTGGAAAAGGAGCTGGGCAGGTCGGACAAGTCCGGACAGGTCAGGGGATCGAGTTTCTGGAGGTTAGAAGCTAGGATGAGGTGGGGGAAGGGGAAATGAGGAAACTGTTAAAATCCACATTGATGCCCTGGGGTTGAAGTGTTCCGAGGCGGAAGATGAGGCGTTCTTCCTCCAGGCGTCTGGTGGTGAGGGAGCAGCGGTGGAGGAGGCCCAGCACCTCCATATCCTCGGCAGAGTGGGAGGGGGAGTTGAAATGTTGAGCCACTGGGCGATGTGGTTGATTGGTGCGGGTGTCTCGGAGATGTTCCCTAAAGCGCTCTGCTAGGAGGCGTCCAGTCTCCCCAATGTAGAGGAGACCGCATCGGGAGCAACGGATACAATAGATGATATTAGTGGATGTGCAGGTAAAACTTTGATGGATGTGGAAAGCTCCTTTGGGGCCTTGGATGGAGGTGAGGGAGGAGGTGTGGGCGCAGGTTTTACAGTTCCTGCGGTGGCAGGGGAAAGTGCCAGGATGGGAGGGTGGGTCGTAGGGGGGCCAGGTAGTCACGGAGGGAACGGTCTTTGCGGAAGGCGGAGAGGGGTGGGGAGGGAAATATATCCCTGGTGGTGGGGTCTGTTTGGAGGTGGCGGAAATGTCGGCGGATGATTTGGTTTATGCGAAGGTTGGTAGGGTGGAAGGTGAGCACCAGGGGCGTTCTGTCCTTGTTGCGGTTGGAGGGGTTGGGTCTGAGGGCGGAGGTGCGGGATGTGGATGAGATGCGTTGGAGGGCATCTTTAACCACGTGGTTCTAAAGAAGGAGGCCATCTGGTGTGTTCTATGGTGGAACCGCTCCTCCTGGGAGCAGAGTAGCAGGTCTCCCTGTCACAGACAATAGTTGTCTTTGTTCACCTAATGTAATAACCTGAAGTTTCAGAAGCACTGTTCCTCCGACAGGTCAATGAAACCCACGTCTGCTGTGTGATTGGCTTAGTAAGCTTATCCCCTCAGTTGCTCTCTTCTCTGCTGATCACCAGCTCCCCCACAGCAGGCCTTTTCTGCTGATGATCCTCATTTTTCGGCATGTCTTCAGTGACATTGAGAACAACAAGGCACCATCTATCATATTTCGATGCAAATGCTTCCAAATATTCTTATGATTCTCTTACACTGAAATATTTTCACTAAACTGTATCCCAGAATAGGCTGAGAAAGGGCTTGTGTATGTTGTGTTCTATCTGATTGCCAGTAGGTCAGTAGATCTTTCTGACATATGCTCATGATGTCATCACTGTATCATGGCATGTGACCTCATCACCTGAAGCATGACATGCCACAAGAAATATGCAGCTCTGTATGACTTACAACAAATTGTCAACTCAGATATCTGTGCCTGAACAATTTAATGTTTATATATAATTGTTAGCTGTAATAAATGTCTGTTAGATTCTTCAATAGCATATTTTCCACATCTACTTTTGTATGTTATGAGGGATAACATAAGTGTTGTTGCATCAAGTAGAATACATTGCTGGAAGCAAAACTTGCTGGAAGCAAAACCCACTTCAGTGCATACTACACCTTAGTTAAAATCTGGCTTTAATCATTTCATGAAACCGAAGAAATGTTGTTGCTGCACTCCTGCCTAATACCTGGGAAATCTGTACAACACCAGATAATTTTAACTTGGGCCCCCAATTTCATTACAATCGTCTAATTTAAATATGTAGCTAATAGTCTTGCTTCTCTAGAGTGGGATACTCAAATGTCATGATATTTGTCACTGTAACATTAATCATAAAATACATAATGAGTTGAGGCAGTTTCTGTGAATTTGATATTTGCATTTAATTCTCTTCCTCGCTTTTTGGCTTAATGTTGAGGTTGAGGCTTTCCAATGCATTTTTGTCTGTGTTTGTCACTGTGTAGAGGACAGCTTCTTGACAATTTAATTGCTCTCTTGCTTTAAGTCTTTAGTAAGACCATCTGTAATAGCTTTTTAGCTGAATAGGACTCTGTAACACTTCGGTCATCTTATTTCCATCTACCTGTGGATGCCTAAAGTAGGACTAAAGACTAAATTTGCCTCAAATTACTGCAGGAAAAGTCAGTTTATCCTCGACAGAACTGTTGTTTCCTTTTTCTATTGACAGTTCATTTCCTCCATTTTTAACATTCTCCAGGATTATCTCCCCTCTTCTCAGGAATTCACATAAACAGAAGACATGTCAACTCAAAGCTCTATTGTGAGATTATTCTTGCTTCATGCAGTGATATTGGATAAAGTGTCGTAACAGCTGGAGTTTCTCTTTTGGGAAAGTGTAGTCTGAAGATCTTTTCATGTTCTATTTCACAGGATTAGCAACAAAGTACAGAGTACTATTGTCTTCATTTTATGATTTGTATAGAATTTTGTTTAACTATTTATTTGCACTCTTTAGTTTATGGTACAAGAAAGCACACACTTAGATAGATCTGAAAGTATATAAAAACGATACATTAATTTACATGTGAAATGCAATGGAGGAGCACTAATAACCAGGTACTTAGAAATTCTAAAATTAGCTTCCACTTGATGTGCTAATGAGACGCTAAATGTTTGATCTGGTGTCTTGTGTCTGTTAGGAAGAATCAGGAAGTAGACCTCTACTGAATGAATTCAACTTCTTGATCAAATGGAAATAAAACATAATTGTAAGGAGGTTTTTTTTCCCATTAGCAACTATATTTACAAATTGTTAGTACACAACTGGGATTTTTGAACAGGGAAGTCACATGAAAGTAAAATTAATCACACCACTTTACATTTATTATTACTGAGGTCAGATTTCAAATCTTCTAGTTGAGAACATAAAATTACATGAATATAGTGCATCTATAGAGAGACACACACAACCTAAACAACATTTGAATGATCCCACCAGGCCATAATAGTCTTGGAACTACATCATTGATTTGTGTGATGGATGAGTCAGGGTGGGGAAATTTCATTGTGTGCCTAATCGATTTACAATGTGCATCAATTTCCATCCATCCCATCTGCTGGTATAAAGTGCTCTCACACAGAATTTACAAAATTTCTCATTTAACTGTTGATCTGACATAAACGAGAGGGAAATCAGACAAGGTACAATGGATATGAGTTCCTGAGAGCTGCAGCCCTGTCATTGTAATTTCAGCAGAAGTGTAGCAGAAAGCCGAGATGCACTGAGATCCCACCTTCAGTGCAAGTATCTGTTAAGAATTCTTTGAGTGGAACACCTGCCATCCATAAACATAGTTGCATCCTTCTGATTCACATGGCGAGTAGGAGGACAACCCAAAAGCTGGACATTTCCTTGGCCTGCCAATGGTATTCCATTAGCTGGCTAACATGACAGGGAGTAGATGTGTCCTAGTCTACTGGTTATTAGATTCCCCAGAGCATCCAGGCTTGTGAAACTGAACACGTGGGGCTAGGTTTTATGCTGGGGATGGGCTCTTCACGCCCCATCCTCTGTTGTTTCAACATCAAAGTTGAAACAACCTAAGAAGATTCATCTATATGCTAATGTATGGCTACGCAATCGAATATTCCCTAATGTGGATCTCATCATTTTACTTTTAATTGCTGAAACTGGTCATCTTCAAACTAGTCTTAAACTCAAGCTATTATCAGCTGAGACTCCATTCAATTTGATCAAGGTTAGAGGTGTGTTGGCCACAGTGTGTGTTGGAAGTGGAGAAATAGGTGACTGATAAGATAGGTAATTGATAAGCTGAGAAGCTCCACCTTAGTATTGTGGTTAGTATCCCACCTGCCATGTGGGAGACCAGGGTTCAATTCTCTGATAGGGACTAGCTGATCTCTGTGTGAATGGTTGTCTATCACTAAGGATATGTCTTTGACACAAAGTTTGTCTGAGTGGTGGCAGTGAGGAAGAAAGTTCTTAGGTTACAGGAGAATGTAGACAGATTGGTCAGATGGGCAGATCAGCAGCAAATGGAATTTAACCCTGACAAGTGTGAGGTGATGGACTTTGGAAGAAGCAACAAGATAAGGGGATACTCAATGAATGGCAAGTCACTAGGAAACCCACAGGAACAGAGAGATCATGAAGTGCTTGTCCACAGATCACTGAAGATGGCAACACAAATAAGGGTACAAAGTTAAAAATCACACAACACCAGGTTATGGTCAAACAGGTTTAATTGGAAGCACACTAGCTTTCAGAGCGCCGCTCCTTCATCCTTCATCCTTCATCCAAATCACAAATAAGGGTAGTTACTGTCCTTATTAGTTGTGGAATAGAGTATAGGCAGGAAGGCTATGTTAGAGCTATACAGGACTTTGGTTAGGACACAGCTGGAGTACTGTGTGCATTTATGGTCACTGCACTATCAGAAGGATTTGATTGCACTGTTTGTGCAGAGGAAATTCACCAGGACATTGCCTGGGATAAAGCATTTTAGATATAAAGAGAGGATGGATAAGCTCAGGTTGTTTTCTTTCAGTCATGGAAGGTTGAGATAGGACTTGAAGTATTAGGTTATGAGGGAATGGAGACCATGGATGAAAGCAGCTGTTCCCCTTGGTTGAAGGGTCAATAACAAGGGGAATTTAATTTTCAGGTGAAAGATGGGAGTTTACAGGGAACTAAGAATTTTCAATGCACTGCCTTGGAGGGTAGTTGAGGCAGAAAATCTCACAGCCTTTAAAATGGTTGGCTATGAGCTAAGTGCTGGAAAGTCGGCAGATTTAGAATAGTTTTCTGTCAGTACAGACTCAATGGGCTGAAGGGCATCCTCTGTACTCTTTGATTCTATCAGAATTTAGGATATGAAGAATGGGGAGGACTGGCGCATAGGAAACCCAAGGTTTACTGCACAGTTTCAGGAAAACAGTCCTCCCCATCCTGGCCCAGAAAGAAACTTAAACTTAAAAACAATTTACTGCCCCTGCTTGAAACTCTAGCAGGTTTGGCTTGGTAGAATGACTGCTCCCTCACTTCGGCCTCAGGCTAAAATCGAAGTTGAGCCCTAATGGCATGATGGTGACACAATGTGTACAGTTAAAGCATAACTCCAAAGGCTTCAGGCAGATGGCCAGTAGCCTGTTGAAGACAACGGGTTAAAATTCAAAATCAACATGAAAACAGCAGGATCACAGCATATAATTTACTGTCTATATTTTGAACTACCTTCTGACCAGTTACAACCAAGGAGAGTAAAATTTAGCCCCTAGGCTTCAGGCAGTTTCCCATTGCTATAACATTTTCAGTACCACAATATCCTTCTTGAAACTAAAATCTCCTTTCTTGGTGAAAATAAGTGAATGTCCTGCTTGGGGTCCATGTTTCTCCATCTTAGTCACAGAATCCCTACAGTGTGGAAATAGGCCCTTCAGCCCTACAAGACCACACTGACCCTGTGAGGAGGTATCCCACTCAAATCCATTCCTCAACATTTACCTCTAACCTACACATCCTTGAATACAGTGGGCAATTTAGCATGGCCAATTCACTTAACCTGCACCTCTTTGGATTGTGGGAGGAAACCAGAGCACTCAGAGGAAACCCACACAGACAGGGGGAGGACATGCAAACTCCACACAGACAGCCTGGAATCAAACCTGGGTTCCTGGCAACATGAGGCAGGAGCGCTAACCATTGAGCCACCTTGCTGTCCCAAATGGGCTTTGTATATTTTGCTTTTCTTTCCAGAGCTCTCCAATTCAAGGTTCATTTTGGTGCATTTACCACAATGTAATGACGTACAGGCAGGTAAACTGGCAGTAACCTGTCCAACAGTACTCTAAAATGTTTTTTCTGCTCAGTATCCTGTAGGTTAATAGTTTATAGTTCCAAGCATTTTTCAACCTGCTCAACCTTCCTCAAAGGACAATGCCTTCATCTCTACATGATGAAGGAGCAGCGCTCTGGAAGCTAATGCTTCCAACTAAACCTGTTGGTCTATAACCTGGTGGCATGTGATTTTTATTTTTGTCCACTCCAGTCCAGCACTGGTACCTCCACATCATTAATCACAGTGATGAGTCTAGTGAAACTTTTTTTGAATTGCTTCCAATACAAGTAAATCCTTCCTTAAGTATGGAGACCAAACTGTTCCCAGCAATCTTGCTACAGGTTTGCGAAAGCCCTGCACTATTTTTTTTAAACTCCATTGACCTTGCAATAAAGATCAACATTCCACATGCCTTTGTAATTACTTGCTGTGCTTGTGTGTTAACGTTTTGTGATCCATGCACAGTGACATTCAGATCTATATGTCCTGCACCATTCTGTAATTTCTTCTAGTTTAAATAATATTTTGCTTTACTATTCTTCCTGCCAAAGTTGACAACTTAACATTTTCTAGCACATGTGATGGCTGGAAAAGCACAGTCAGGCAGCATCCAAGGAGCAGGAGAGTCAACATTTCGAGCATGAGCTCTTCATCAGGAAACTCTTCATCAAGCTCATGCTTAAAACATCGACTCTCCTACCCCTCGGATGCTGCCTGACCTGCTGTGCTATTCCAGCATCACACTTTTCGACTCTAATCTCCAGCATCTGCAGTCCTCACTTTCTCCTGCCCTCACATTTTCGCAGGTTTTCAGCTAATGTGTTTCACATTCACTAAAACCTATTGATATCCCATAACATCTTCTTTGGACTGATTCCAGAGCTCTTTAACAATGGTGAGTGAAACCCTGTTATGGAGATTCTGCCCCCATTTCTGGCAAGTTACATTTTTGTCAGTGGGAGAAGTGGAAACGATGTGCAGTGATTGGAACTCCCTGGATCTTGTTGACTATGAGATCCTTGATTGGGGTCATTAATGTGGACCAATCAGGAAAGCTCTGGCTGACCAATATAACCTTTATTCACCGCCTGGACATGCCATGCCATGCCCACTTACCACCAGGTGGTGGGAATACCCAGTGGAGGGCTCTCTACACTGGAGTCCTCCCCCTTTCTCTTGGGGATCTGGGGTGGAGGGTGCTGCACGCAGCGGTCCCCTGCAACCACAGATTGTGGTGTTTCACAGACTCCCAGCCCAACTGCTTGTCCTGTGGTGCTGTGGAGTCTGTGAACCATGTATATATGGGGTGTGGGCATCTGCACTCCCTTTTTGCTTTCCTTAAAGATCTTTTATGTTTTTGGTTACATTTCAGTCCTACGCTCCTGATCTTTGGGCACCTGGTGTGGAGGGGTAGGTCAGGTCAGAGGATCCCTTCGTGGGTCTGCTCCTGGGCCAGGCCAAACTGGCCAGAAACAGGTCCAGGCAGTGGTTAGTGTAGGAAATAAATGGATAAGAGAAAAGAGAAAAAGAAAAAATATATATAACCAGGTGATTTAGAGTCTCCTCAGTTCAGGAGACTGAATTCAAGCTGACTGGCTACAGCCAGTGTACCGTGCACAAGTAAATAAAGGGTGTAGTGATGATGGGATACTGGCCTTTATGCAGCTATTTCAATGTCAATCATACAGGTCAGAAGCCCAAACTAAGCAGGGCCAATCGAATTTAGTGCTGAGTTGAAACAGACCCCAATTTTGCTGTTCCAAGGGCCTTAACTCACAGTGTGGGAGTCATGAATTTAATTGAAGGAGTCGAAGTTAATACCTGTGACGGGTGGGTAAAGTCTCTTTAATTATCATGATTTGACTTCTTTCTAAATCCTTAGCCAATAAAAGCTAAGAAAAAGACTGAAGCTGTTAAGTTTGAATTTTAAAAGAAATACCCTCTGCTGAAATGCTTCGGTTGACAAACTCTCTGCTGTAGATTAGAAAAAAAAGGCTAAATGTTTCTGCAGTTTCAAGAGATCATAATGACATCTCCCAAGAGCTAAGGCCATAATGAATGCTTGGCTGAGTTTCAAAGGTTTCAAAGCATGTATCTCAATGACGGACAGCTGGACAGTGCGGTCACATTCGATTGATAGTTTAAAGATGCTCTTAAAGGAATATGTATTGTTATTGTTTTTATATCATATTTAACTTTTGAAGGGATTTTAAACGTTTGAATGGCCATCAGTAATGGAATTTTGGTTTTCAATATCAGATGTACAACGCATGAAAGTTCTTTTAGATTGTTAGAATTTTTTTCATCTCTCCACATGTCTGGATGTATTCTCATAGTGGATACCAGCCGAATAGTTGTGGAAGTGTCATTGAGGCATGATGTGGCACAAGGTGCTATGAGTAGGTATGAGTTGGCATGCTACAAATTCCTTGGAGGGTATATCTGGAAGTCTGCCTCCTGCACCCACAACAGTTCAGATACTGAAAATTTGGTGGGTATTTTTGCTGGATTAGACAGGAGTAGTTGCTGGGGAGCACCTCACTGCCATGTCTTTGCAGCTTCTTCAGCAAGAAACATCCCGGGTCACTGCACTCAGATGACTCTCAGAGATCAGGCACCAGCCCATCCCCATCCAGAAAATGGCCACATGGCATTGGCAACTAACTGCTTCATTGAGATGTACAAGCAGACACAGAAACAACATGCAGCTTTGTCAGCAGCACTGAGTAAATTGACTCAAAGATTGGAGTGTTCCACTAATGCTGTTTGCTCCATATTGCCTCTGGCAAGTCGGTGTAAGGCTGCCTCCATGGATACAGTGAGGTGTGCAGATGCTGAAGTGTGTTGCTGGAAAAGCACAGCAGGTCAGGCAGTATCCAAGGAGCAAGAAAATCGACCGGGCCAGAGCCCTTCAAGTGGCTTAGCATCAAAAGAAGTGTCAGAAGAATGAGGAATACTGACCTCACTGCAGGAGCCCTCTCCTCTCAAGGAAACAGGATGATGTCACTTGGCAACCTGCTGGAGGAGGAACCACATTGAGGGTCTGAGAAGTCTTCTCTTAGGACACTCTAGAGGTGGCTGGGCCTTCTACCTCCACCCTAAGGCATGTGGTAGTTTAAGCCAAGGAGGATGTACAATATCTGGGCAAAAATATCTGGGTTCATGAAACACAAATGCCCCTGCATTTGCCTGTTCAAAGCTCCAAAGCCAACAGCTTTACTATTGAGATGTATTTGGAGAGAATGGAAGAAGAATACCACATTCTGAGGGTATATAGGTGACCAGCTATGATGGTGTATTTTCATTTAGCTGCAGTTGCAAGAATTATGGCACAAAGCCTTGCCATCCTTGGTGTTACATGAGATTTTATCATCACTGGTGTGAAGTGAGCAGCTCCTGCACCATATGCAGACTGTGGAACTTGGAAGCTGAGTGCTTATTTGGCACTTAGTTTCAATTGTTCCAGGCTGCAATACATTGCAGCACAGTCATTAGTTGGATTTATTCCTGATGCTGCATAAGGTGGTCAAGTCTGGTTGAGGGCAGCATTTGCACTTTACAGGTAGGTCAATGCACATGGTTCACAGACAGTTTTGTGTCTGCCATTGGCAAACTGCATGTGTAGAAGGCAAGTTTACATATTAATGTAATGCTAATGCGTGCAAATGGATGTGAATAGTTTTCCTGCCACTCACTTGCGAGATTCTCATCTCACCATTCAATACTTGATTGGAGAATTAAATCTTTTGCTTCCATTGTTAAGAATCTCATTACTGTCGCTCGCACTCTGTTTTCCCAACGTTCTCACCATGCTCATGACAATTAAGGTTGAGGAAGATTCTAAACTATCATTTTAATTATAATTACCTGTTTTGCACATTGTGTGTTTTCACTTTAACTTTGAAGATCTCCCTTCACATGAATCCTTCAACCATACTTTACTTAATATGGTTAGCATTGTCTCGAGAATGGGAGATGGAGATATTTGGATGAAGTATGAAATTAGATAATCAAAAACAATCTGTCCTCTATTTTTGTGGAATGTATCTTTAATTCTTGGCTCATTAACATGAATAATTTTTTCATAATGGCTGCAACATATGGATGAAAGGAAATTTTGAGCCTGTCTCATCCAACTTTAATACAAAACAAATCACTAAAACATAACACATTTTGAAAACCTCACTGTGAAAAATTGTCAAAAGATGCCATACAACCAAACCCTGCTTCCTTTGTTATCTAATCCATGGTTTCCTACATGGGCAAATAAAATTTGCAATAGTGTATCTAAAATTTCACAGAAATCTAAATCTAAACAGCTTTGCCTTTATCCAGATGCTTCAACAGCTGGTTCAAGACTTTCAACAAGTTGATTTTTGCTCCATATGTCTTCTTCCATAGAAAAATATTATTGAATATAATTATAGTCCTTACATATTGAAATGTGTTTGTATTAATCTTAAAAACTGTCACTTAAATGTAAAAAAAATTTATTACAACAGTTAATCAAGTCTCATTGATTACACTCAACCCACCTTTTAAAATGATCTTATGATAACATAGAATATAATATGCAAAGTAGTGAGATATTGTCCTCTTAACAATAACAGCCTTTTTCTAAAATGTAGAAATAGTTTATAAAAATCTTTGACTTCTTTAAATGCAAAGCTCTATCATTCTCAAAACATAGTTAAAACTACCTTCACATTAAGAAATATGCCAATGAATAGTTGAGTTCAGTTAATGTTATGCATCCTAAGATCAGACTTTATTGGAAACTTTGTTGATCATTGTATAAAAACACTTCAGTCTACAGTCTTTACACAATTTAAGATTATTCTAAGTTTAATGGTTTTACTGAAGCTTTTCTTAAGATAATGAAGACTCAGAGAATTAGACTCCTGCACTATTATTTCTGGAGTGCCAAAATCCAACCTTTTTCCATTACTACTTCTGAGATATATGTTATGTGCATGTTTACACTGAAAAGATCAGGCTCTACCTCGCCATCCTCTTGATGGACCTTTATGTCGGTCCCTCTCCTTGTTTCTGATTTGTTACACAGCCTTTCCAACGTACAGTATTGGATAAGTGGTCATTTCCTTCAATTAAGTATTAGGGAGAACAATCAATTGTCTTCGATCCTCACCATTAACTCTGTTCCTATTCATTTAGTCTATCTCCATCTCCTGTCTGAGGCTGAACCAGGCAATTTGCAATCTTGATGTGCTACTTTAACCTGAGCTGAGCCTTTATATCTTTAAACATTCCATTACCAAGGCGGTCTACGTATACCCCTCTAACAATGCCCCTTTTACATCCTTGTTTCAGCTTATTGGTTGCTGGACCCCTCATTATACTTGCTCAGTTCGAGACTTGACTAATTCAATGATGTCTGAACCGCCTTGTCAATTTACAGCATCCATACATTTGAGCCCATTCAAACCTCTGTTGCTCCTAACTCACATCAAGCTCCCTTTTTCCATTATCTAGTAGGCCCAGACTCAGTGGCTCATTATTGACAATGCCATGATTATAAAATTCTTCTCTATATTCTTCAATGGCCTGGACCCTTGCTTCTCCAGCTGCATAACCTGGATTTCTCTAGTTCTGTTTTCTTCTGGATTCCAAGTTTGCATTGGTGGCAGGTGATCATACTGAAACATGAAAGATTGTTAGGAGACATGATATGGTCAAAAAGGTTGTTTCTCCTTGTGGGAGAGTCTAGGCCCAAAGTGCATAATAGGGGCTATATATTTACAACAGAGATGGGGAGGAATTTCTTCTCTCAGGTAGTAGTAAATCTGTGGAATTATTTACCATAGAGGACTGTGCTTAACAATGAGTTGTTAAGTATATTATGGCTGAGATAGACAGGTTTTTAATCAGGAAGGGAATAGAGGTAATGAGAAAAGGCAGGAAAATGGAGTTGAAGACGAAGGTATCAGCTATGATCTCATTAAGTGGCAGAGCAGACTTGATAGGCTAAATGGCCTAATTCTCCTCCTCTGTCTTACAGTCCTGAGTTTCTCAAATGCCCTCAGCTACTTCTCTCTGTCCTTTGAGATGCTTATTTTAACTGTGGCTGAACTTCCTCAACTTGAGAATCTATTACCTTCTTCGTTGTCTTAAATGGAGCTTAGATTTTCTCAGCTTTATGTAGCCTCTTCTGGGTTTTAACCAAACATTTCTGGCCTGAAACTTTCAAACTAGACTCCTTAACACCTTTCTTAAAAGCCCTAAACTACCTTCTTTCTTAGAAGTAATTGTGTTACACATCTCACTTCAGTCAAACATTGTGCAACCTTTCCCAAGCTGAAATTAAAGTAGTTATTTTACAAGCTTTGGGTGTTTCGACTAAGGAGAAAGTGAGGTCTGCAGACGCTGGAGATCAAAGCTGAAACTTTATTGCTGGAACAGCACAGCAGGTCAGGCAGCATCTAGGGAACAGAAGATTCGACGTTTCGGGCACATGCCCTTCTTCAGGAATGAGCAGAGAGTGCCTGTGCTCATTCCTGAAGAAGGGCATGTGCCCGAAACGTCGAATCTTCTGTTCCCTCGATGCTGCCTGACCTGCTGTGCTGTTCCAGCAATAAAGTTTCAGCGTGTTTCGACTAAGCCCTAAAAAATTCCAAAATCATCTAACTGGATGGCTAGTACAAATGTATTACATTTGGTCATAAATTCTCAGAATTTATTTCCCCATTATTTTCCAGGAGGTTTCTTTCTAGTACTTTTTAAAAATAAATTACCATAGCTATAGAAATATTTATAAGTTAATCATTAAACCCTCTATGTTATGTTACATGTCATTTATGACTTTGATATAGGCCTTTTATTTCCAGTGTAGAGTCAGACTGAAGGTGCTCAAGTAGGGAGTTGAGGGAACGATGAGCTCAAATTTGAAATGAGACCACACGCTCAGTGACATTGGAGAAGAAAGTGAGAATGGAAGTGGGACAGTAAATTGGATAGACAGATAAGTCAAGGATTGATTTTTTTAGAGGCTAGTCTTATTGATGACAAATTAAAGAAAAAGACGCCAGTATCTGAGAAAAGGGATCCATTATCACAAACATTGGGGGTCTAGAAAAGGAAGTTAGCAATTGCCAGTTTATTCAGGCATCTCTTCATATTCTGTATTCCTTTCATTTATCCAATTGGCCACTTCTTAAATTACTGTTATGTTTGTTGAACAAAACTTGACTTCAATACATTTTTCCCTGCTGCCCAAGAACATCTCAATGTTTATAAATTTTTATCTTGAATGATGAACTTTCAGAATTTGGCCAAAACCAATTGATTCACCATCTCATTTTGTCACTTTCTTAGAAACATAGGAGCTGGTGTAGACCATTCAACCTCAAGCTTGCTATGTTATTCTAGATCATGCTTGATGATTCAAGTTGACTCTGTAGACATGTGTTATCCTTTGAAGTCTTTAGTAAATAGAAATCTACGATCTCTGTTTTGAATTTACTTAATGATTCAGCTTCTAAAATGCTCTGAATTTTCCTTATTTCAGTTCCACACTGTGACTAGACTGTTGGATTTGAATTATTTCAGGAGTTTTTTGTACCATCCTCTTCAAAGACAGACACAAACTACTTGTTTCACTTCTCTGTTATTTCCCTACTTCCTGTTATAACCTCTCCTGTCTATGCCTGGGGGGACCCATATTTGTCTTTGCTTTTTTTTCAGCTATTACACCACAAGATGTTAGAGACATTCAATGAAAGCTATTCTATCACCTGTACTACTATGGAGCAAGCCATCAATATCCTGCAATAATTTCACTGCTTAGGTTGCTCATAGGGTCCTCTGAAATAAATGCTGGAGAAAGTGTCCATGTCTGTAGTGGTTTGTTAAATTCTTCATAATCTCATAATTCTGAGTGTCTAGCTTCATCTGCTGCAATTCAGAGACCATTTTGGGAAGGGGAGGAAGAAGTGGAGGGGAAAGAAGAGGAGAAGGGTACGATGGGACAGTATTCATCATGTGCAATTGAACAGTAAAAGGATGTTATAGTGAGGCATCACTTGGGTAGGAAGTCACTACCTTTCAGGTAGGAAGTCAATACCTGACTTCCAGACCAAGATTCATAGAAAGCATAGTCTAGGTTTCTGTGCTAACCAGCAATGATGAATTATTAAAATTATTAGGCTATAACTACAGGCAAAGTCATAAACCATTGATGATTCACTTGTAAAATATTTCTGTTTTATCAATTCAACAATCAAAGTTTACAGCAACTAGTGCATAAAGAAGTAATTGGTTTTTTTTTCAGGTTTTAAAGTGAGTTTTTTGCTGCAGAGAACAGAAGCTTCTGAGTTGGGAGAAGATCAGCACATTTAGTTCCCTCTCTCTGTTTGTGACTTGTCCCCAGTTCCAACCTGTTCACTAGTTGTTTAGAATTGTGATATCCAGTTGCATTCACCCACCTTGTACACCTTAGTGAGATTATTAAACTTCTTTCAGCATAGCTACCATGTTCAGGGTACAACCACTGGACATTGACTATCCTTGCCACTTTCATTCCCTTCCAACGCTTATTGCAAGACTTCCTGTCTCCCCAACACCCCAACTACTACATAATAGAAATTCATTCTTGTTACAGTTTTCAACTACCTGTCTAGTACCTCCAGACTTAGCATCACTGAAACAGGAAGCCCCTCCAACATCCTCATTGTTCCTTTATACTCAAACTGATTATCCAGCAGCACCCTTTTGAAACTTCCCATTTGTAGGAACTAGTGCCTTTAAAAAAAGGAAGGCTCCTCAGACTGTGAGGTTAGTGCTGAATGGTACTTAGTCTCTTGCAGTTATCAGAGGCTACCGACAGTGCCAGAGAGATCAACTCAGCTTGGATATTACTCAGGACCTCTCTATATACACCTGTATGAATTTCATGTGCTGTCCGCCTTGCTTCAAACCTGCATGGGCTGGTCACAAATCATGACCCTTGTGTGTAAAAGAACTCAGCTTTCAAGTTTATAATTTACTGTCCATGCTACACTTCCAATCACTTCCCCATTACTGATGGTTAAGTAATAGGTTGATCAGTTCTCAGTTTATTTTTACCAATCATCTTAAGTAATGGATAGATTTTGAAAGATCTTAACTAGCAAATGAACGATGTCTTCACCAGTTTCTTTTAATATCATGGCAAAGAAACTAAGAGCCCCTGGAGATTGCTGTATATTTAATTTAATTGTTTTCCCCTTAGATCTTTCCTTTCTTATATTGTATCTTGTTCCTCCATTGATTTATTTTTTAATTACCCTCAAATCTTTCCTTTATTACCAGACTTTACTGTAAAGACTGATTCAAGGTAAATACTAATTGATTTTGCCATTTCCTGAATTTCAATCCCAAGGTCATTGCCATTGTCATTAAGAGGCACATATTACACAGAACAATTCTCTTACTCTTAATTTTTTTGAAAAAAACCTTTGATGTTGACCTTGATGACTCTTGTATGATTTTACTTTCAATCCCTTTGTGCAGCTCTAATCATTTTCTTTACATAGTATATGAAGGTTACTAAAGGTTTATTTTGTTTTACTTTAAGTTTATGCTCTATTCTTAAACAACCTCTTTAGGATATTAAATGGCCAAGTCAAAACAGTTTGAGTTGTGATCTCTTGTGAATACAAAGATCACAAAGTGCTGATGACCCCATGCTCAATAGAAAGGCACACCCTATGAATTATGTTTCAAATGGCAGAAACATTTTTTCCCTTTTAAAGGAAATCAAGGATAGAGTTTATTTACAATTCTACTGGAATGTGCTTGTGGAACTAAGTGGGTAAAGGTATCCATTCATTCTCATTTAGGTTCGGGATTTAGCAAACTGTGTAGGTGACAGTCAAAGGAGTAGGCCGTAGTCATCCTGTATTGTTGGTGAAAGGGATTCCCTCACTCTGAATGCTAACAGCCAGTGGGTAAGTAAGCTAGACAAAATGAAAAAGGACAACAAAAGGATTCACTTTTTTCCAAAACATTGGAATTTCGTAACTGTTCAAAGGAATTGGAGGAACAGAATTTCAACAAGCCTACAAAAACTAAAAATCTTGAAATTGACTGTTCAGCTACTAACTTCAAAACTACTTATTACCTTCATTGTCAAAACATTCAACTGTCCACTCTTCAAAAACTTCACTTCATTGATGTGTATTACTTCTGTTTTAACTTTTATCTTTTTAGACCTTATCTTATTCCTAACTGTGCGTATGTGTGCTATATTACTAAATCTTTTTCCAATTAACAACTAATAAATGCATTCTTTGTTAACTCAGGAAAGCCTGATTAAACTGGCTCCTTTTAAAACATAAGCTCATTTGGGTCTGGTAAAAGAAAGGGATCCATTTTTTAAATTAATCTTGTTGTAACTAACCAAGGGACAGGTGAATAAAGAAGGGGTGCCAAATTATTCCTTCTCTCCTGGGAGCTTAACAACTTAGGGTATTCCATCTGGAACTGGAACAAATTGGGGAACCTTATCCAGAATATGGGCTTAATACAGCTTAACTGTAACATTATGTGCCTTTTGTACATTTCCTGATTGCATTAATGCATCTGTGCTTAGCACTGGAAATTTCATTACAGTATTTAAATTAGTCTCTTGCATTGAGCAGGTTTCCCAGGACTCAGAAAGTTGAGTAACAAAACAGAGATAGCTGAAGTCTTTTATAGTAATATTTGCTGTATGATAGAGCAGGCGTGTCACCTCCAGCCCCTCATGCAAACCAATGGCTATGATCAGCTTATCCTCCCTTCCATATCCCTATCAAACCCAATGATATCTCTTGATCCCTCCTTCCTTTTAATCACTCGTTGATTTCCCCCAAAAAAGTTCATCTCTTTCAGAAAGTGCTAGAGAATCTCAGCTGATTGGCAGTACCTGTGGAAACAGAGCTACTGTTGGGTCCAATGTACCTCTGCCTTGGAACTAGTTCTCCTCAATAGTCTTCATTTGCACTATTCTGGCATTTGCTTTCCCTCCCACCTGCCAGTCAGTTCATTGGTCTGGCCAGCAATTGGGTGGCAAATGGAGAAAAACATTGTGCTATAATTGCTGCCATATTTGGCTGAGTGTTTGTATTTCTGCGATCCATGGGGTTACATGCTGTAAACACTCTTCTCTGCTCTCTCCCCCCATACTTTCACATTATTATTGGGTTCAGTGTTAAGTCACTGTCCATCTCAAAATTGCCCATAACTATAAATCTATTACTGCAGTAACTCAGGTTTCCTGCACCTTTGAACCACAAATCACTGCATTTGTCCTATCAATTGTTATCCACTTTTCTCTTTTGCAATCTTCACATCTTGAGAATTCTCTTACTTTGCTATGATCAGCACAACCTGGATAATATGAGGAAGAATTCCCTCAGAGAATGTCATCAACTGCAAGCACAGACATCCTCTTTTCCAGGTCTCACTCAACCCTGATCAGTTATTGCAAATAGCTTGTCCCTGGATACTTTGAGGATCCATAATATTCACTCATGATGGTTTTCCCGCAAATGCCTTTCTTTTGTGTCTCGTTACTTAATGTAGGAAATGTTAGCATGAACCAAGCACAAAATTCTTGGCCAAAATCAGACTCCACTTATTCACTTCACACTTATTTTAATTAGTATTGTCATGATCACTGAGTGACTAGATTGCTAGTTGGGAAAAAAATGGCTATCGGGAGGACTACACCAGCAATGATAGCACATAATTTTGAACCATCAGTGAGAGGTCATAGTAGATTTATTGGAGAGATAATCTGTAAGGGGTAAATCCATTAATTTGGAAATGCAGTCTGCTAGTTGACAGGGATTATATGTGCCAAATGGAGAAATTACTACCTGCAAAGAAAAAAGAAATAGAAAGAGAGAGAAAAAAGGGGAGAAATTTAAATTTTAAAAGTAAACATTTTTAAAATCTCTAAAAACAATTCACAACTTGAAGAAACGAGACTCCATACTTACATTTGCACACTTTCTGATTGAGAGAGGCTGGTTGGTTATCATTAATGTTCTTAAAGAGATACTTATGCTATCAACTCCTGAATTTAACTTTCTGGAGATGCGTTTAATGAGAAATTAATTTGCAAGCATAACAACTCCATAGAAGTTGAAGATGACTAAGTATAAAATGTCATTTTCTTAAACTAATGGTGTAATGGTGTAAATCAAGCTGTAATTTGTGACATTTCACAGTTCATGGGGTATCTATCCATTTCCAACACCCACTACCAATTTGTGTATGAATAGTGACATGACTTGCTATCATACTTTTGTCAAAATGTAGCACAAGTTTTCATGAAAAAAAATGCCGCTGTTCAGCTCTGATCTGAATATTGAGTTGCAACTCATTTATTTGAAACTCTGACATCAATACTTTATGAACTGTGCAGGGCAAGGTTTTCTGATTGGATCTAAATAGATAATGTTTATTATAGGTGTTATGTAAGTGTTCGGATTGTCTAGCCTTGGTTTTCTGGTGTAGAATTCTATGACACCAGAATCCAGAATCCTCCTGGAGTCTGGTGTCATGTTACATCACTGATTTAATCATATTCCCCTGTGGTAAAACTGAACCACTGGAAAGTTCTGAACAACAAAGTTCTGTTTTTTTGTTAAATAAATGAACTATTCTTGTTAAATTCTTGAACTGGAATTATACCATACCATGTCGAACTGTATAATTCAGGCGGCAGCTCCCCAACTTAGTATCAGAGCACATTCAAGCGAAAAGGCTGTATCTTCAAGCTCACCAGACTCTACTGTAGAACTTAAATCCAATGTAGTACCTACATTTAAAACGGTCTCTCCGTGCTGGGCAGATGATACCAATGTTCAGTTTTTCAATGTTACCACCAAGTCGGGTGGGGTTTAGAGTGGAGCTTTCCAATGCACTGTACTGGTTTCAAGGGGGTTCGAAAGCAGAGGATGCCTTGCAACATGTTTGAAAAGAGCTCCAGCCTGAAATCATCTTCAGTGATAACAGACACTTTCTTTTTGACTTGCACTTGGATATAAAGAGTCCCTTGAACTCAACACCGAGAGATGAGTCGGACGGGAGGGTTGGGAAGGTCAGGGAGACAGAGCCCGTTCGATCTCGACCCTTTCAATATGAAGGTCTGCCCTGTATAACTGGTACTAATTGTGTTTGTTGCAAACTGACAATGCTGCACAAATACACCTCAAACCGATGCGGAGTTGCATTTAAACCAACAAGTATAAAAGAGTTGGAATTAGGACTTGTTAATGTTCTGGTTCGAAGGAACATCGTTGCCGTCTGCTAAAATAGTCGTGTCTACCTCACAGTTCCCAACTGAAGCAGAACTGGAGCCTCCCCACACAGACTGGCACCCAACTTGTACCAGGCACTGGGCACTACCGCCGCCCATTCTGCCCTGACCCTCTTTAACAAGGCAGAAGCGGGTCTTTTTTGATTATCCCGTGCATCGCCTGACCCCCGAGCCCGCAGATAGATGTGTTTTCCTTGTTTTAAAATGTAGACCATGGTAAGCTGAATAAACACTTCCACATTCCTGCACGGATGGAAGCGCGCCGAGATATGCGGATATTTTCAGGCAATGGCTCAAGACTAGACCATGTCAGCTTCACTTATTAAAAGGCAGGCGACAGGTGGCAGCGGTTTGAGGAGGTATAAATCTGTGAGAATTAACTTGTCGAGTTTTGAGGATAAATCGGGCATGCCTCAGATTCGGATTACCCTTTGTAGACTAGAATTTCATCGGCCTCGTATATTATCACAAGATCTGTTCAGATGTTAAAAGCTGTAAAATCCCCCCGGAATCATCCTGAAGGCGAATAACACACACACACAGCCAGCCCCACACGAACAGTCAGCTATAGGGATATCCAGGCCGTCAGGGAGAGGGTGCAGAGCAGGTGCACAGCCCATCACAACACACACACACACACACATATATATATTCACATCTGATGGCCGCAAATGGAGAGGACAGGTTAATATTCTGTGTTCTCTACACTCCAGGATGAGGCAGCTGGAGTTATGCAAAAAGTTACCCGTTAAGCAAGGAAAGGCCGGGCGTGAGATCTGGCAAAACTAGGGGCTTACTTCTATGATGAGGAAATGGATCCACAAGAAAGTAAAACGTGTGGTTATGGGAACATAAGTCTATTTTTAAAAAATTTATTTACGCATGTGGGCGTTTCTGGCTAGGCCAGCATTCCCCAGGAAGTGGTTTTGAGTCAACCACATTGCTATGGGTCGAGAATCATATGTAAGCCAGACCAAGTAAGGATGACAGTTTCCTTCCCTCGAGAACATTAGTGAACCAGATGGGTTTTTTCCCCCCAACAATCAACAATGGTTTCATGGTCAGGATTAGACTCTTAATTCCAGATTTTTAATTGAATCCAAATTCCACCATAATACAATGCCAGGTTTCAAACTCTGGTGCTGAGATCCAGTGATACCACTGTCTCCCCCTCCCCACACACACACACACATAAGGTATGGAATATAATGTAAGAACATGAGAGGTTATGCACTTTAGAAGGAAGAGCGGAGAAGCCAGATACTACTTAAATGGAGAAAGACTGCAGAAAGCTACAGCAAAGAAAGATTTGGGAATCCTTCTGCATAAATCAGGGAAAAAAGCATTCAAGTTCAGCAGATAATAGGGAAAGCAAATCAAAAGTTGACCTCTATTGTAAAGGGAAAGGAGTATAAAACTAGGGAGGCTTTGTACAATGGTACAAGATATTAGTCAGATGAGAGCTGTTGGAATATTGTGAACAGTTTTGATTCCTTTATCAAAGAAGAGATATACATGCATTGGAGACAGTCTGGAGAAGATTCACGAGGTTGTTTCCAGGTATGGAAGAACTGTCATGTGAGGAGTGGTTCGGTAGGTTAGGCTGGTACTCATCGGAATTTCGAAGAATGTAAGGCAAACTTATTGAAACATACAAGATAGTGATGTAACAGCTGCTGAAGTATTCTATGTTGAACTGTAGCAAGACCTGTACAGAATCCAGGTTTTGGGCTGGCAAATGACAAGTACAACTCGTGCCAAACAAATGTCAGGCAATGACCATGTCCAACAAGAGTGGATCTAAACATTCCCCCTTGTCATTCAATGGCATTATCATCATTGAATTCTCACTGTCAACATCCTTTCAGGTTAGAGTTGATGAGAACCTGAAATGCGATAGACATGTAAGTAGTGTAGCTACAAGATCAAGTCAGATGCAATGAATTATGCAGCAGGTAACTCACCTCCTGACTCCCAGAGCTTGTCCACCATCTACAAGTCACAATTCAAAAGTGAAGGAATACTCCCCACTTGCCTGGATGAATGCAGATCCAACACCCTTCAGAAGCTTGCCATCATCAAAGATAAATTGGCCCCCTTTATTGGTATCCACCACCATCAACATTCACCATCTCCAAAGCCAATGAAAAAAATGGCATCAATGTTACTACCTATAAGATGCACTGCACAAAATCACAAAGGCTCCCTTGACAGCAACTATCAAATCTGTGGCCTCTGTCCTGAGAAGGACAAAGGTAACAGATACAGGACAACATATCCACTTGGATGTTCCCCTCAAAGCCACTTAACTATTCTGACTTGGAAATATATTGCTGTTCCTTCAATGTCACTGAATTAATATCCTGATTCCTGATGAAGGGCTTATGCCCAAAATGTCGATTTTCCTGCTCCTCGGATGCTGCCTGACCTGCTGTGCTTTTCCAGCACCACTCTCTTGACCCCAGTATCCTGGAACTCCCTGTCTAACAGCATTGTGGTTTTGTTTAGTCTGAACAGTGAAAACTAGGTCAGGAGTGTGCAACAAACTCAACTATAAACCTTAACTCTGTTTCTCTCTCCACAGATGCTGCCAGAGCTGCTGAGTTTCTCCAGCATTCTCTGTGATTGCTTCAGATCTCCAAGCATCCACAATATTTTGCTTTTATTTGAGTATTTAATTCACTGCCATTTCTCTTCCAGGTATGCCCTCCTTGGAGAAGTTCTACTCTTCTCTCTGGTATGATTTCCATTTTAATCTTTCAACTTGTTCTCCTTCATTGCTTTATATCTCCCAATTAGGTGTTTGATTGAGTACTTGGCAATAATGTTGCTTTCACAGCCACATCTCAGTGACTGAATGGATTTTTGCTAGGTTCCATCCTTCTTGTTTCCAACCCACCCAGGATTCAGTTGTCTCGGACAACCGTTCCCACCACATCCTGAGATCCATACTCAGTGCCATGCACATTCTATACCTTTTTCCCCATTAACACTGCTTCATGCTACCTTGAAGCTGTCACAGTCCCCTGTTCAATTTCATTTTATGTCTCATTTGACTCTTTAATAAGAGAAGTTTCTCTTCCTTTCAGATATTCATTAAAAAACCGCAAGCTCCAAAAAGGGTGCTGACATCCCTCTGGATTCTTCTTCTCTTCCCATTCCCTCTGACTCCACCCCTTCATCTTATCCCACTTCAAGTTGTATATTCACTATACTGTCGGACCTTACCCTCTCTGATGCTGCATGATCTGTGCTTATCAAAGTACCTAGCCTTATCCTGTCACATGCTCATTTCAATGAATTTAAGGCATAATGTTGAACTCTTCTTCTATTGTTTTTGTCTCTGTGCCCATTTCTTTGGACAAAGAGTCCTCTTCCAATGACACAGACATTTTCACTGCTCTCCAATACTCTTCCTCAACTTGGACTCCTTCCTCTGGTCTTTTACCTGTACTTCCATTAAAAAGATTCTGAAGAAAAGTCACACCGGACTTAAAATGTTAACTCCGTCTCTCTGTTTACAAATGCTGCCAGACCTGTTAACTTTCTCCAACATCCCGGCGGCACGGTGGCACAGTGGTTAGCACTGCTGCCTCACAGCGCCAGAGACCCGGGTTCAATTTCCACCTCAGGCGACTGACTGTGTGGAGTTTGCACGTTCTCCCCGTGTCTGCGTGGGTTTCCTCTGGGTGCTCCGGTTTCCTCCCACAGTCCAAAGATGTGCAGGTCAGGTGAATTGGCCATGCTAAATTGCCCGTAGTGTTAGGTATGGGGTAAATGTAAGGGTATGGGTGGGTTGCGCTTCGGCGGGTCGATGTGGACTTGTTGGGCCGAAGGGCCTGTTTCCACACTGTAATGTAATGTAATCTAATCTAATCAGCATCCAGAGTACTTGGCTTTTATTAGGGGTGAATAATTGCCATGCATATCAATGTGCAAAGCTCAGTGTACCCAGAATGATCCATGATCTCTTTAAGAAACACCATATCTGCAACTAAGTGTTAAGGAAATTCAGCAGGTCCGACAGCATCTGTGGAGAGAAAACGTCCTTTGGCTGGATTTTCCAAGTGAGGCAATTACAGTCAGAGTGCCACTCTGTTACTTTTTTTTATGATAGGAAAGAAATCTGAATGAATTTTGGAATTCCAAACCAGATTTGAAATGTTAAGTCTTTTCTCTCTACATAGATGTTGTCAGAGCTGCTGAGTTTCTCCAGCACTTTCTGTTTCCTGTATTTTTGCAGTAGTACTTTGCTTTTATTTTAATGCAGTTCCTTGGTTTCTGGATTATTTGTACCTGATGATCATAAACATACGCAAATGTAGCTGGCTGTTTGAGTATTTATTTCTTCTCTTCAACATTTTGACACCAATGATCTTATCATAAAGAGGGATAAATTTAATTCTCTGGCTCCTACCTCAAGCTAATGCAGGTATGGAGATGATTCACAAGGGAAATTAATGCATTGGACAGTTTGTAAGTTGATTTACAATTCTAGAATTACTTGGCAAAAGATACTTGATTATGAAACAGGTTTGGTATCATCAACATGTTTTGAAATTGTCTGTTGTATTCCAAGATCCAAGTCATTTATACATGTACATGACCCTTCCAAAACAGGATTATCTGTAATCCTCCAGTCTGAAAAATAGCGAAGTCCCAAAACTTGCTATTTTCTGTTATTAAGTCAATTGCTTGCCCAATTGGACACTGACCTTACGATTCCATGAAGCTTATTTTTGTTAATCAGACTTTTAGGAGTACTATGCTTATAAAATAAAAAAAATCAGACAGACAACAGTCACCACATTTCTTTCATCAACCTTCTCTGTTTCTTCAGCAAGAACTCATTTAGATTTGTAATACACAGCATGCCTTTACAACTTCATGCTGGGCTGCCCTTAATTAACTAAAACATCTTCAAGTACTAGTTGATTATGCTGACTAAAACTTCACCTAGCAGTGGTGTTAAACTAACATCCTGTACTTATGATAATTTTCTTACATGATTTCATGAATTAGCGTTTTTTTTAACATTCTAAGAGTTTTTAGTGTCTCTGTCATAACAAGAGAAAAATTGAAATAATGTGGTAAATATTTCCACTACCTCAAGGCTATTTCTTTGACTAAGGAATGGGATGCAAGCTGTCCCTAGATCAGGTGACTTATCTATCTAGCCAGCCTTTCAAGAACCTTCTCACTCTCAGTTTTTATACAGTCCATTACTTCTGCTTTATTTGCAGCTCTGTTGTTTTGTGAGATTCCTCTTCCTTTGCAAAAATAAATACAGTAAGAATTCAATCTTTCTCCTAAGCCTCACTGATACAACTTACTCCAGCTGCTTACTCATTCTTTCTATATTCTCTTTTATGTTACTGGCAATTCTATTCTCATATTGTCGCTTGTCAATATTATTTTTCTATTCATTTCAGCAGTCAACCTATTGTTTTTGTCCAGTTTTCACTTGGGGAATTTATCTAACATGCATCATTCAATCTTCTTATAGTGAGCCATACTCATAATCTTCCTCTTTCACCAAGGAGAATACTTTGGGACTTTTATATTTGTTGGATTGTAGCTAACTTGTACATGAAAATATGCAAGCAAACAAATTAGGGGCAGGATTGGGCTATTTGGTCCCTTCAGTCTGTTCTGCCATTTGATACAATCATGGCTGATCTTCTAATTCAGCCCCATTTGTTTCTGCTGTTCTCCATATCCCTTGATTCCCTGAGAGACTATTCTGTCTATCTCAGCCTTAAATCCATTCAACAATGGAGCTTTCAGAACACACTTGAGTGGACAATTCCAAAGATTCACAGTCTTCTGAATGAAAAAGTTCTGAAGAAAGATCACTGGACCCAAAACGTTACCTCTGATTTCTTTCCACCAGTCCTACTGAGTTTTTCCAGCAATATCTGTTTTTGTTTCTTATCAGCAGGAGACCTGGACCAGTTTGAGGATGGGGTCTCATTTGCAGCCCACCAACAGTAGGTGTCAAACTGGTGCTTTGAGTCAGCTTTCAGGGAGAGGAAAGCAAGAGTTTTGTCGGTTCCTTTGAGGAGCCAGCCAATAGCTAGAGAAAAACAGGAGGTACATAGGTAAATCTGGCATGGTGTACGAGTAAGCCTGGAACTCCTTTGAGGGTTGATCTCACCAATGTACAAGTTACACATATCTGTGACCATTTTGAGAATGTTCTCCATCAGTCTCCAAGGATGACTGGTTAAGTAACTAAACACCAGTAGAAATTGATGCTAACATTATGGCAAATATAAATGATTGAATGCAATTCTGTCAGAGGTAGAAATCATCAAAACATCTTAAGGGTTGCAACAGAGAATTATCAAGTATAATATGCTCTTGCAGTCAGAAATATCTCGGACCATTTAAATGGTTCAGTTTGGTGGAAGTAAGGAACAATTTATAGAGATAAATTGTAAAAGGTTATAATTAAATTGAAAATAAGTGAAATATCTTCAAAGCTCTAGTGTTGAATGTATGATATAAATATATTTGTCAAAACAACAAAATTACTTTAAGCAATTATGACTTTAAATGAGTTAGCAGGAAAATTAAACACAAAATAAAGAGGAATACTTTTTTAACAAACCCTATAGGAAAAACTTTACTTTGGAGTGAATGAAAGAACATTCAAAAGTATATTAAAAAGGGTGTCAGGGAGGCGCAAAAGGGAGACCTGATACAAAAGCACAACAACTGCGGCTAAGTGTAACAGTGAAAAAAATCTTTTCATCATCAGCATAGTAAAGAAGCAGTCAAAAAATGAAAACCTTAAAAATGCCAATAAGCATGAAACTGACAATATGCACAAGATACTAAATATTCTAAATCAGCACTTCCTTCAAGTACTCTTATCAACAATATGCATGTACCAAGCAATCTAAATGGGTTCAAAAATGGATCCACAAAGATGGATGGTACCTATCCCAAAGTCCTGTAGAGAGATTTTAGGAAAATTTGTAAGCCACTGACAACTATCATGGGGAAATATCAATAGATTAGAAACACAAACTTTTTTTTTAGGTATTTTCAGTATTGGAGCTGATTTCCTCGAATACTAGGAGCAGTAATTACTGTTTTACAATCTGCTGCATTGTTTTGCAACTTTGGGAAAAAAAAGAGATTAAAACAACGGCACTTTAAAAAGGAGGACAGGCGACAAAGGTTGTGACCATGTGGGAAATGAATCAAAGGGAGAAATAAACCTGCACAGCTGTCTGACCCAGCAGTGAACCTACACAAGTGTCTCTGGACATTGGAGTTCATCTAAGAAAAATAAACTAACAGTGAAATTCATAGCTGACTTTGGAAAAACTGCGTGAGGGAGCTCACAGTTGGGGAGCAGCTATGTGTCTAGTTTTCAAAGTATAACCTTACTTTTTTTTTTGTAAATCTACAATAGTGAGTGGAGCGGATTCATTTTCAATTATATGTTTTTATTGAGATCTGCCTCTTGATTAAATTCTAAAAATATGAAACATAGGTACTAACTTAGCCAGGAGCAGTGTTTTTTAGAGCAGTAAGACTGGGCTATTTTCTGGGTCTGTAGATTGTTAAAGTGCAACGATGGCCTTGAGAACAGTGATGTGCTCTTCCTGTCAGATGTGGGAGATCCATGTTACTGATGATTATGCCTGCAGTAAATGTGTTTGATTGTGAGTCCTATTGGATTGTATGGATCGGTTGGAGCAGCAGTTAGAGGCAATGAGGAATTTACAGGAACAGGGGAGGGTGATGGATGGCTGTTGCAGGAAGGGATTAAAAACCGCAGATACAGTCAGGTAGATGGGTTACCTCCAGGAAAGATAGGAGGGGTAGGCAGGAGTCTCCTGTGGCTATCCCCAGCTCAAACAAGTATACTGTTTTGGAAAATATACAGGGCAAAGCACTCTCAGGGGAATGTAGCACTGACAGCCAGATTTCTGGTACCAAGCCTGGCTGTACTGTAATGAGAGTACGCCAAGTTCCGATTGATCAATTGTAATAAGGGCCTCTCCAGTCAGAAGCACAGACAGATGTTTGAGCAGCTGACAATGAGGCATCAGATCGGGTGTATTCTTAGTGCCAGGATCAAGGATATCTCAGAGAGAGTGCAGAATGTTCTCAAAGGGGAGAGGGACCAGCGGGGGGGGGGGGGGGGGGGGGGGGTTGTTATACACATTGGAACTAATGACATAGGAAGAGAAAGGATGAGATTCTGAGGAGAGAATATAGAAAGCTAGGCAGGAATTTAAAAAGTAGGTCCTCAAGAGTAGTAGTATCTGAAATACTGCTGGTGCCACGAGCTACTAGGAGAATAGAGCAGATGAATGTGTGGCTAAGGTACTGGTACAGGGGAGAAAGATTCACACTTTCAGATCATTGGAATCTCTTCTGGGATGGAAATGACCTCTATAAGAAGGACTGATTGCATCTGAATTAGAAGAGGACTAATATACTGGTGGAGAGATTTGCTTGGGCTGCTCAGGAGGATTTAAACTAGTAAGGGGTTGGGGTGGGTGGGACCTGGGTGGATGGGACCCAGGAACAGTGAGAAAAAACCAGGGAGACAGTGAGAAAATAGATCAGTCTGAGACTGGTGCACTGGGAAAAGGAGTGAGTCAAACAGTCAGGGCAGACAGGAACAAAGCAGAGAATGAGGTAGGACTGATAAATTAAACTGCATTTATTTCAATGCAAGAGACCTAACAGGTAAGGCAGATGAACTCAGGTTGGGAACATGGGACTGCGATATCATAGCAAGTACAGAGACGTGGTTTAGGAATGGACAGGACTGGCAGCTTAATGTTCAGGATAGGAAGGGGGGTAAGAAAGGATGGGGAGTGATGTTTTTATTAGGGATAACATTACGGCTGTACTTAGGGTGGATACAAATTCCTGGTAATATAACTAGGGATTCACTTGATCCCTGCTGTCTATACCTGGCATATGTTTCCTTCTAATACTTGACCAAAACCTCAATTTCTATATGTGCCCTTCAACCTAACAGGAACATACTGTCTCTGTACTCTTGTTATTTTATTTGTGAAAGCTTTCCATTTTCCAGTTGCCCCTTTACCTGTGAACATCTGCCCCCAATCAACTTTTGAAAGTTCTTGCCTAATACTGTCAAAGTTGGCCTTCCTCCAATTAAGAACTTGGCTGGAACTGAGAAATAATAAAGAGATGATCACCTTACTGGGTTGTACTATAGACTTCCAAATAGTCAGTGGAAATTGAGAAACAAATTCGTGAGGAGATCTCAATGATCAGTAAGACTAATAAGGTGGTTATGGCAGGAGATTTTAACTTTCCAACCTTAGACTGGTACTGCCATAGTGTTAAGGGCTTGGATGGAAAGGAATTTCTTAAGTGTGTATAAGAAAAGTTTCTGAGCCAGTATGTGGATGTACCTACTAGAGAAGGTGCAAAACTTGACCTACTCTTGGGAAATAAGGCAGGACAGGTGACTGAGGTGTTGGGTGGAGCACTTTGGGGCCAATGACCATAGCTATGTTAGTTTTAAAATAGTGATGGAGAAGGATAGACTGGATCTGAAGTTAAAGTTCTTAATTGGAGGAAGGCCAACTTTGACAGTATTAGGCAAGAACTTTCAAAAGTTGATTGTGGGCAGATGTTCACAGGTAAAGGGGCAACTGGAAAATGGGAAGCTTTCACAAATAAGATAACAAGAGTACAGAGACAGTATGTTCCTGTTAGGTTGAAGGGCACATATAGAAATTGAGGTTTTGGTCAATTATTAGAAGGAAACATATGCCAGGTATAGTCAGCAGGGATCAAGTGAATCCCTAGAAGAGTAAAAAGGCAGTAGGATTATGCTTAAGAGGTAACTCAGGAAGGCAAAAACGGGACATGAGATAACTTTGGCCAATAGGGTTAAGGAGAATCCAAAGGGATTTTACAAGTACATTAAAGACAAAAGAGTAAAGATTAGATTACTTACAGTGTGGAAACAGGCCCTTCGGCCCAACAAGTCCACACCGACCCGCAACCCACCTAGACTCATTCCCCTACACCTAACACTACAGGCAATTTAGCATGGCCAATTTGCCTAACCTGCACATTTTTGGATTGTGGGAGGAAACCGGAGCACCCGGAGGAAACCCACGCAGACACGGGGAAAATATGCAAACTCCATACAGAGAGTTGCCTGAGGTGGGAACTGAACCCAGGTCTCTGGTGCTGTGAGGCAGCAGTGCTAACCACTGTGCCACCGTGCCGCCCATAATGATTCCCTAATGATCAGCAATGCCACCTATGTGTGGAACTGCAGGAGATAAGGGAGATACTAAACAAGTATTTTGCACTAATATTTACTGTGGAGAAAGATATGGAAGATAGAGAACTTGAGGAATTAAATAGCGACATCTTGAAAAATGTCCATACTCCAGAAGGGGAGGTACTGGATATCTTTAAATGCATAAAGGCAGATAAATTCCCAGGACCTGATCAGGTGTACCATCATATGCTGTGGGAAGCTTGGGAAGAGATTGCTGGGCCCCTTGCTGAGATATTTGTATCATCAATAGCCACAGATGAGGTGCCAGAAGACTGGAGGTTGGTTAAAATTGTGCTACTATTTAAGAAAAGTGGTAAGGAGAAGCCAGAGAACTATAGACCGGTGAGCCTGATGTCAGTGGGCAAGTTATTGGAAGGAACCTTGACGGACACGATTTGTATGTATTTGAACAGGCAAGGACTGATCAGAGATAGGCTTTGTGCTTCGGAAATCATGTCTCAATAACTTGATTGAGTTTTAAAAGGATTGATGAGGGCAGAGCAGTGGACATGATCTCCATGAACTTCAATAAGACTGGTCAGCAAGACTGGTTAGCAAGGTTAAATCACATGGAATAGAGGGAGAACTAGATACTTGATACAGAAATGGCTCAAAGGTAGAAGACAGAGGGTGGTGGTGGAGGGTTGCTTTTCAGACTGGAGGCCTGTGACCAGTGGCGTGCCACAAGGATCGGTGCTGGGTCCACTACTTTTCGTCATTTATATGAATGACTTCAGTGTGATCATAGGAGGTATGGTGAATAAGTTTGCAGATGACACCAATATTGGAGGTGTAATGGACAGTGAAGAAGGTTACCTGAGAGCACAACAGGATCTTGATCAGATGGGCCAATGGGCCGACGGAGTAGCAGATGAAGTTTAATTTAGATAAATGTGAGGTGCTGCATTTTGAAAAGGCAAGTCAGGGCAGAACTTATACACATAAGGTTCTGGGGGGGTGCTGCTAAACAAAGAGACCTTGGAGTGCAAGTTTATAGTCCCTTGAAAGTGAAGTCTTAGGTAGATAGGATAGTGAAGAAGGCATTTGGTATGATTGTCTTTATTAGTCAGTGCATTGAGTATAGGAGTTTGGCGGTTATGTTGCAGCTGTACAGGACATTGTTTAGGCCACTATTGGAAAACTCCATGCAGCTCTGGTGTCCCTGCTATAGGAAGGATGTTGTGAAACTTGAAAGCATTCAGAAAACATTTACAAGGATGTTGCCAGGGAAGAGGTTTCAGCTATAGGGAGAAGCTGAAAAGTGTGGGGCTATTTTCCCTGCAGCATTGGAGGCTGAGGGGTGACCTTATAGAGGTTTATAAAATCGTGAGGGGCATGGATAGAGTGAATTGCCAAGGTCTTTGCCCCTGAGTGGGGGAGTTCAAACCTAGAGGGCATAGGTTTAAGGTGAGTGGGGAAAGATTTACAAGAGACCTAAGGGGTAACTTTTTCATGCAGAGGGTGGTGCATGTATGGAATGAACTGTATGTGGTACAATTACAACATTTAAAAGGCATCTGGATGGGTACATGAATAGGAAGGGTTTCAAGGGATATGAGCCAAGTGCTGGCAAATGAGACTAAATTAATTTAGGATATCTGCTCGGCATGGATAGGTTGGACGGCAGGGTCTGTTTCCGTGCTGTGCAACTCTATAACTCTATAACTCTATGACTATTATAAAAGGTGGCAAAACAGATGTACACAACTGTTGACCAATTAGTCTCATCTTAATATAATAGAATTGATATTTTAAAAGCAAACGTGAAGATTATCTGCAGAATAATAACTCAGTTAACAGCTGCATAACTAACCTGCTCAAATTATTTGAGGAAATGACAAATGAAAAGGCTGTGGAAAGTGCCATCAATGTTTGGTTAAGAATCTGGTTAAAGAGCAGGAAAACAATAGGCTAGATTTTGCAGTCAGCACCGAAGCAAGGCTGCGTATTACTGATGAAAAGCAAATCTTGACTGAAGATCAAACAATCTCTGTAGTAAGAATTTCTGTGCATCACCACGCAGCAATGCAGAGCATTGTAATTGGTTATAGTAGTGACTATTTTTAAGGTGGATCTGGAATGATTCAAGGTGTCCACCCAGGCAATCAAATTAAAGGACTTTCTCACATTCATAATGTGACTTGGTCACGTTCATAAAAAAAATTAAAATCACTTATAAACAAACATTTTGTGTAGAGCATATTCCAGATTGGGACTTACATGTGGGATGCAGATAGAAACCAAAATTCTGAAACAAAATTTCTAAGCATTAAAAATGTTTAATTTAAATTTATTTATTAATTAATGGTTTAACATTGAATTATTGGATTATTTTCCATTAAAATATTTTTCAGGGCAAATTCACTTCTTTAAATCATGTTCATCAGATAGTAAGTTAAACACCCACTGATTGAACAAGGTACAATTTTAAGTGCTCTCAAATGTTTAATGGGGCAGAGACTTTGAAGTTCTCACTGATTTCAGTAGTTACAGATTTTGGCAGACTATGAAGACCACTGCACAACCTGTGACAGAACCTTTAAATGACAGCTCGTAACTTCAAGATTTCTGCTGTAATCTGCATATATGTGACATCCTGGCTTCAGTGTGGTATTAAAGGTTAAGATTGACAAATTACTGTCTATTCTCAAGCCTTGCAAAATCCAACCCAATGAGTAATGACAAGTATGCCAGGCCAGGCCAGGGGGGTTGGTGGTGAATACAGGAGGGCTACTTCTGTTATTGTTTCTAATACCAGTGGGTCTGATTTTGACATCAGTGTTGAATGAATAGCATGAGGCATCCATTACAGATGCTCTGTGGGTGTTTCCACCAGAACTTAGTGAAAATTAGAAAACCAAATTGATACAGTAGCCTTCGTAATGTTACTCAGACATGTGTGAACAGGTCAACCAAATAACCTAACCCAAACCAACTTCAAGAATCATTAATGACAGGAATATTCGAAGCATGAAGCACCAGCTAGAATATTGAATTCAACTTTAAAACAGACACAAAACAAAGTGATGAGGGAAATAAAAGACAAAAAGGTAATGTATTATACTCATTCTAATTTATAAAATAAAATGCAGTAAAGATTCAGATCAAGACTCCACCTGACATTTCTCATGCTTTTTCAGATTGTTTTGGTGGTACTATAGTATTCAAAGTGCACTTACACTGGAATGGACAAATCCTGGAATTTTCTCATGAGTTTAATAGGTGTACATCACTCAAGTAACACAGCTTCACACCAATCACTGTGTTTCAATTCTGGGTTCCTAGGTAAGATCAATGACATTGGGCAGCTGCTGAGGGAGCAGGAATTCTTGGGAGGTAACTTACTAATCGCCACACATGTGCATGCACTAAGTTGCTGTTTGATTTACTGCTCAATAGTGGTGATCAGTGATAGCCTCACTGCATTTACTACAATAGAAACACACCAAATGAATAACCTGGATTCAGTTTTCACTTGTTTTGCTTTTATTCTCCCTTCAGAAAAAAAAGGGTTTTTTTTTTGAAGAAAATGGTTCATGTTTTATCTTTGCATAAGGTTATGGGTTGCCCAGTGATAATTGTAGATTGAGTTAACAGAGGAGATGAGGCGGGGCAATAAAAATTAATGAAGTAGCAGGTATTACTGATGCATTAATCAATCATCTGACACTGCTATTGTTATGATTTGCAAAAGAATATAGATTTACAGAGACTGCTGTGCAAGTAATTGTACTGACAGTTCTCCAAAATAGACTGGCAGTAAGGTTTTACCCTTCTAGATGAATAGAGAAAGATGTCGCCACAACGGCTGTCCAAATTCTCTATAGACTATTTCAGTGGCTGTAAATGCCTCTGTAGATAGCAGAAGCACAGTTTCAGTTTTAAATGGAAATGAATTCTTAAAAAAAAAATCCTACATTGGATGGAATAATATCAAATGCATTTGGATACTCTATCATGTACATGACTAACTGTGGGACAGGTTTATTGATAATGTCATTAACTGCACTGATATTAAAGCTTGCAACCTTAAAATGGCTGTCAGTGATAATCAATTTTTCATACAACTTCACTTCCTCGACTATTTTAGTGAAGCCTTCAAGAAGTGAAAAGAATAGGATAATGGTTCCATTGGAATATGGACAGAAGAATGCCATACCAGCATTTGACTGTTCATAGTTATAATCACTTTCAGGTAATCAAAAATAAAAAAGGGACTGGCATTATATTGAATCTTTCAAAAGCTCAGCATTTACAACAAGTGATGTACAGTCACTATTGCAATGCAAGAAATGTGCCAGCCAGTCTGTACACAATAAACTCCCAGAAACAGCCATATGATAATCTTTTATGAGTGATTCTAATTGAGTAACATTTACCAGGGATAACTTCTCTTCAAAGTTGTGAGAGAAGACCTTTCACATCCATCTAAGAGAGAAGTTGAATATCTCATCCAAAGGACAGCATTCACCACCAATGCAGTCCTCACTCAGTGCTGCAAAAGAATAGTAATCTAGATTTTTGGCGTCAATGCTGTGAGGTGGAACTTGAATCCGCAAACCTCTGCCTTGCAGAGGAGAATGATACACATTAAGTCACAACTGACCTGGACAGTTCCATACCAAATTTCCCCATGAGTACCCAAGTTTTCCAATGTTTGAAAAGCGTGGTGCTGGAAAAGCACAGCAGGTCATGCAGCATCCGGGGAGCAGGAGAGTCGATATTTCAGGCATAAGCCCTTCATCAGGAATGTGGAGCAGGAGGCAGGGTGCTGACAATAAATGGGGGGAGTGGGGGTTGGGCAGGGGGAAAGGTATTTGGGAAAGCGATAGGTGGGTATAGGTGGGAGTAATTGCAGTAGGTTGGTGGGGAGGGTGAAGTGGATAGGTGGGAAGGAAGATGGACAGGTAGGGCAGGTCAAGAGGACGGTGCCCAGTTGGAGAGTTAGACCTGGGATGAGGTGGGGGGGGGGGGGGGGGCGGGGGGGAGATTTAGAAACTAGTGACGCTGATGTTGATGCAATATGGTTTCCTGGACAATTCATTCCAGTATGCTATGATGGGGATTCTACAGGGTCTCCATTAGCAACCCCTCACATGTTTGCTGGCATAACAACTGTCTGGCCAGTGGAAAATCTGGATCTACATTTCCAAATTTGTAGATGATACAAAGCCATGTAGGCATGTGCTTTGTCAGGAATCTATAAAGCAACTGCAGGTGGATTTGGATGTGCTTAGTGAATTGTCAATAGTGAATATAGTGTTATCTAGTTTGTTAGGAGAAACAGATATGCAAACTATTTCTTAAATGGTAGGAGTTTGGAAAATGTAGATCATAGAATCATAGAATCAGAAAGAGGCCATTCAGCCCATTGAATCCCCTCCGACCCTCTGAAGAGCATCTAACTCAGACCAACCACTTTCCTCCCCATAATCATACATGGGTTTTTTACCATGGCTAGTCCACCTAACCTGCACATCTTTAGACTATGATAGGAAACCAGAACACCCAGGGGAAACCCACGCAGACATGGGGAGAATGACAGTCACCCAACGCTGGAATCAACCTCGGGTCCCTGTGAGGCAGTAATGCTAACCGTTGTGTAGACGCATGCTTAGCAATGAGTCATTAAAGGCCAACTTGATTCCAACAGAATCAAATTTTGGTTCTGTTTTTCTGAGGAAATCTCCTCTCAGGAATGTGGAGCTCCCTTCTTTTGTAAAAAATGGGACAGAATGGGAATCTGCATGAGATTGAAGTTGCTTGAAAAATCTGATCAATTATATTTGATCCCCACATCAATGCTAGTTAATCACTTCCAAACCCATGTGCTTTAATTTTGCTAATCAACATACTCTGCATGCCTTCTGAAAATCCAAGTATACTACATCTGTTAATTCCCCTTTATCAATTGTGTTCATAAATTCTTTAAAGAATCCAGCAAGTTCATCAAATATGAGTTTCCATTCACAAACCCTCGGTGACTATGCTCAATCAGATTATTATTATCCAAATGTTGTTGTATCACATCCTTCATAATAGATTCTAGCATTTTCATTACTGCTTATAACAGGTCCATAGTTCCCTGTTTTCTCTTTCATTTCCTTCTTATTTCACGAGGTGGTCTTTGCTAGCGTACAGAATCTATAGAATTTGGGATGATAATCATCAATGCATTGAATATCTCTGTAGTCACTTCCTTTAGCGCTCTGGGATTTTTAAAATTACATTCGTGGGATGTGGGTGCTGCTGATTGGCCAGCATTTATTGCCCATCCCTAGTTGCCCCTGAGAAGGTGGTGGTGGTGGTGAGCTCCCTTTTTAAACTGTTGCAATCCATGAGCTCTGGGTTGAGGAACAATGCCGTTAGGGAGGGAATTCCAGGATTTTGACCCAGCAACAAGTGAAGGAATGGTGATATATTTTCAAGTCATGGTGGTGGGTGACTTGGAAAGGAACTTGCAGGTGGTGATGTTCCTGTGTATCTGCTGCCCTTGTCCTATGAGAAGTATGTGGTCATGTGTATGGAAGATGCTTCATCAGAAATGCATAGCTGGATATCCATTCTCACTGGGTCACTGGACTAGAAATGTTAACTCTGCCTTTCTCTCTACAGATGCTGCCAGGCCTGTTGAGTTCTCCAAAACATTCTGTTTGTGTTTAAGATTCCCAGCATCAGCAGTACTTTGTTTTTCTTTTACTGAATATCCAAAGGTGCTTGATGTTTAGGAAAGACAGACAAGAGGAAAAGGAATGGAGTTGCACTGATAAGATGATATGAGGTCAATATATTAGCAAGGGATGATCTCAGATCAGAAGAACAATTTGTGGAATATGTTTGAGTAGGGGTGAGAAATAGCAAAGGGCAGCAGATATTGATTGGAATTATTTATAAGCCACTAAATAGGAGCGGATGTCTGGGGTATGGCATTAATCAGGAGATCTGAGAAGCATGCAACATGGGCAACACAGTAATCACACACAATGATTTCAATCTGCTTATAGACTGTGTCAACCAAATGAGCACTAAAACTGTGGAGACCAAGTTTCTGGAGTGTGTTAGGATGGTTTTCCAGAGCAGTATGTTGGGGAGCCAACTACAGAACATGCTGATTCAGATCTGGTATTATGTAATGAAAAGGAGGTAATTAATAAATCTTGTGTTTTAAATACTATTAAATATGAATAAGGGAAATTATGAAGCTATGAGGCACAAATTGGCTGAGGAGTATTGGTCAAGGATGCAGAGAAAAGAAAGCTAGTTGAATAAAGCTTGATACTTTAGTGTGCATCTTGCTGTTTGTACCTTTTGTAGCTGCATTCCACCTGATGATACATATTAAGCAGAACAACAGCACTACGAATTAAGAAATCTAAAATAAAATGGTTGAGTGTTATGGCAGCACTATGATTAGATTACTTACAGTAAGGAAATAGGCCCTTCGGCCCAACAAGTTCACACCGACCTGCCGAAGCTCAACCCACCCATTCCCCTACATTTACCCCTTTACCTAACACTATGGGCAATTTAGCATGGCCAATTCACTTGACCTGCACATCTTTGGACTGTGAGACGAAACCGGAGCACCCGGAGGAAACCCATCACAGACATGGGGGAGAATGTGCAAACTCCACACAGTCAGTCGCCTGAGTAGGGAATTGAACCCAGGTCTCTGGTGCTGTGAGGCAGCAGTGCTAACCACTGTGCCACCATGCCGCCTGGCAGATGACAGCATGTGGATTTTTGATTCAGGCATAAATATCTGTGTGTTTCTTTGTAATTATCCCAATGGTATGTTGAAAATTAAGGGACTGAGAATGATTCATTCTAATAGGTTTGCCTTTTAATGATTGATAAAAGATTTCACCCAATTCTCTCAGGTCATAGTCAAAGAGTCATAGAGATGTACAACACAGAAACAGACCCTTCGGTCTAACTCGTCTATGCTGACCAGATACCCTAACCTAATCTAGTCCCATTTGCCAGCATTTGGCCCATATCCCTCTAAATCCTTCCTATTCATATACCCATCCAGATGCCTCTTAAATGCTGTAATTGTACCAGCCTCCTCCACTTCCTCTGGCAGTTCATTCCATACATGCACTACCCTCTGTGTGAAAAAGTTGCCCCTTAGGTCCCTTTTAGATCTTTCTCATCTACGCTAAACCTATGCGCTCTAGTTCTGGACTCACCCAACCTAGTGAAAAGACCTTTTCTATTTACACTATCCATGCCCCTCATGATTTTATAAACCTCTAAACGGTCACCCCTCAGCCTCCAATGCTACAGGGAAAATAGCCCCACACTATTCAACTTTTCCCTATAACTCAAATCCTCCAATCCTGGCAACATCCTTGTAAATCTTTTCTGAACCCTTTCAAGTTTCACAACATCCTTCCAATAGGCAGGAGATCAGAATTGCACACAATGTTCCAAAAGTATGATTAGATCTTTAAGGATTCTGACAAGAGTTGTTAATTTTGGATGAAATAAAACAAACAATTTAATATCATGACTACTACAAGTGCAATCAATTAGTTGTAATTTTGTGTTGACTTAAAGATGGATAAGTTATTAAAAGAATAGAAACTTACTCATTTCAGCATGCAACTTGTGACAATTGTAATAAGAAGATGCTTCAGTACTTTAATACGTGTTTACTTGGCTAGCTCAGTTGGTTAGACAGCTAGCAAGTGGAGCAGATTAATGTCAACATGGATTTGATCCCCATTCCTGCTGACTCATGGCCTTTCTTTTTATCCTATCCATAATAGAGAAGATCATGAAACTTTGCTATGGTTTGGCAAATGATCACCAATGACACGTCTTTGGGTAGAGAGCACAAGAAGTAGATTACAGGATACAGAGGGGGCTTGGAGAAATTATGCATTGTTGCAAATAAATATCCTAAATTAGAATAATACAAATAGTCTGGAGCCAGATGTAATGTCTGATTGGTTAGCCCTTGAAGCAAGCCAGAAGGTCAGTGTTTACCATGACCTGATACTTACAGATGACTTCGACCATGTAGTGGGAATTGAAGTTGTGCTGTCTATGTGGAGTTTGCACATTCTCCTGGTGATTGCACACATTTCCTCTAATTGCTCCAGTTTCCTCCCATAGCCCGAAGATGTGAGGGTTAGGTGGACTGGTTGTGGGAAATGCAGGATTACAGGCATAGGGTAGTATTCTCTTCGGAGGGTTGATGTGGACTTGATGGGCTGAACGGCCTGCTTTCATACTGTAAGGCTTCTATGATTCTATGATCTCTCAGGATATTGGCCACAGAATAAACAGGTTTAACAAGATTTGCAATCCAATTCTACCATAGTTCACAAAAAGATGATTTATAACTTTAAAACACAAAGTTCAAAGAGCTCAGGAAAGGATAAAAACTATCAGAATGATCAAAAGGCTGGTAGCAGAGAGGCAAGCAGATGCTAAAAATATCTCTACAAGCTGTTTTCTTGGCTCCATTCCACCTCTGGATCATTTTTGCAACCAATTACAGAAAGCTGACAGGAATGGTCCTGTCCTGTGGTCGATGGTACTAGTTTAGATGTCTGGAGACAAGCACCAGTGACAAACCAGTGCTCCAAGCAGACTGAGAGGTATTGCTTGCTTGAGTTCTGAAACAATCCCATGTTATTTTATAGAGGGACAAACCATCTCCTTCCCCTATCACCACTACAACCTTATTTAAAGGTGGCAAAGTTACAAAAGCTATTATTTTAAAATCTAAGATTTTATAAAGTAATGAGGAGGCACCTTCATTGTGAAGCATCCTCTGTTATTTCCCTTCTATTGCAGTCAGTCAAGTTGGAAGCACTGTAATTGCTATTCCAGCCTCACAAGCCCACCATGCTAATTAGACAGAGAATCCCTCCCCCACCAATGCCAGTTGAAGTTTGGTCCTGTGAAAATCACAATGAGTGAATATTTTGCTGACACCATTCCCCATTGTCCTTCCCAACAGGTCCAGTACTTAGAAACATATTCCCCACTTCTGCTTCATGCCCTCAGAGGGAAAATTCAGCCCAGATTTGTAAATAGGAGTTAAGTTAAGATATATTGATCATCTTTAAATCAATAAGGTTGATCATGTAGGACAAGTGTACAACCACAGATCCAAAAGCTCAGACTGAACAAATGTCATTCCAACTGGTTAAAAAAATAAACAAGGAAATAGAGAGGAAAAAGACAGAGGAAAAGAGAAACGTTGGTATTTTTGGGAAGCTTATGAGATCACACAGAAATATATTAAAGGAGATGAGATGGACAAAATAAGCCATCAAACAAGACACAAAACTAAGCTAGGACAAACACAGTAGTAAAAAGTTATTTCACTACACTAGGACTAGATAGTATTAGGACTGTTAGACAAAAGGTGAGAATATTAAAAATATGAAAATTAGCTTGCAACTGAAGAGTAAAAATATTTTGAATGATCACTGTTCCAAGTATCAACAACAAAACATTAATTCTATGGTAACACATATTCCTTTTTGAAGAAAGATTTTCAGGACAATGTTCTGCACATTGATCTACATGAGCCGGACATCTGAGACAAGTTAACGTGGATAGTATTAACTAAGTCTCCAGGGTACAATGGTATTTATCCTTGTGCTGAGAGAAACTAGGAAACAGATTTTTGTAGCAATGATCATTAAAAGGGATAAGTAGATTGCAAGATGCTAATCTGCTGTTCTTGTTCAGAAGGATTGACAGAACAGAACAGGCAACAACAAACATGTGATTTTTATTCAGTTCTTCATAAAATTATTGAATTGATTATCGAGATTAATCTAGTTAACTACCCAAAAAACAATCAAGTAAATGATACCATACATATAAAAATATATATACCGTTAAAAGGAAAAGACATTGTTTGATTTCTTAGAGAATGTGGCAAGCATGCAATGTGATATATTTAGTTTACCAAAAGGTATTTGAGTAAGGTTCACTTGAAATGTCACTAAAACTGAAAGATGAGGGCATTGTATCAAAAGGTATATGTAGATAAGAATTTGGCTAAAAAGTAGAAAGACCTAGTGTTGGTTTGGGAAGTGATACAAGATATACCCATGTAAAAGTCAATCCTATCTAAAAGTCAACCCATGGTTTTTGGCTTAGAAAGTTGTAAATTTTCATATATTGCATGTAAAACCCAACTTTAGTTTCTCATGGATTAAAGCCCAAACATGCCAGAATTAATGTATAATCTCCACAATCTTATCCAAAATCTTAATTCATTATTCATTAAAAAACACAACTACCACATTTCTTCCAGTTCCTACTAATGATATAAGACAGAAAAAAATGTTGATCAACATCAATTTTTGAGAGGAAAAATTGACAGATATGAGAAGAAAAATAAACAGTATACATTGTTATAACACTTGTTGTCTATTTATCGAAACAGGAGTCAGTCTGTTTTCCATACTTGTTCATCTGCTGTACACCATTCAATACAAACTTCAGTCCTATTTGCAGAACACAGTTCTGAAGAAGAATCGTACTGGATTTGAAATATTCACTCTGTTTCTCTCTCTACAGAACTGCTTAGTTTCTCCAGAATTCTCCTTGTTTGTTTCAGATTTCCAACATCCGCAGTATTTTGCTTTTATTGTACCTTTCCCTGGATCCCTTTTAGGGGTAAGCAATACTCTTTAAGAACAGCTGGTTGGCCAACCTTTTCCTTGCTACCCCTCACCCCCTATTCCCCACCATTATCCTTAAACTGTGAGGGATAGTAACTATTTGAAATTTAGGCAACCAAATTTACCAAGATCTGAAAGCAGGATGCTTATGTGACAACCTCGGGTGAGCTGATTTTGTTGACTTTAATTAATTTATTGATTAGCTGATTACAATAATTGCCGCATTTCCAGCTCTTAAAAATTTGTTTCAAGCAGCAAGAGTGACCTCTAGTGTATGTCCTCTGTTTTGCCTTAGAAGGAAATCTTCATAAGAGGTTTACAATTCTCACTGAATTCACATTCAACTATTTCTCCAATAAATACATGGAGAAATTATATTCCACAGAAGATATTAAAATTACACTCTTTAAAGTACTTCTCCCTTCTCTCCTCTAAATATACATATCATGGCTTAGCAAGAGAACAGCAGATGACCTGATACCATGTTACAGAATTTAATTTAATTATTTGAAAATCCTCCATTCCAGGAACCCAGGTGTATATTTAGCTGATCACATTAAGCGAGTGGTTTGGTTTCTTTTTCCAGCTAGATTAAATAAATATTTTGCTGTGTAGACAACAACATATTTATTCTTGCATTCTTGTCTTTTTGTCCCTTTTGAATTGAAAGTGCTCTGTTACAACCAGTGTGGTCTGACACATGCTATTACATTCAGCCTTCTTCATCTGAAGGCCTAACTAATAAATGTGGGCTGGCTATTATACTTTGGGGAGGAGGGGGAGTGGAGTTGGTGTGGGAGTAGAGTGTCACCTAACTCATCCTGATCCTACACTTAGCCAACACACACACACACACACACACACAACACAGAAATCTAGCAGGAATTACTTGATACAAATCAAGGGCACAACATTTGAGGAATTTTGTTATCTGTAGGTCAAAGGAACTGAGTCTTATGATACTATTGCCTTGAGAAGAGACAAGTAACAACGTAAAATGTTGAACGGAATTGACTTCTTCACCTATTTTCACTCAGGGAAATGTGCTGTACAACTAATTAAAGCAATAGGAGTGGAGTAACTGTATCAGAGGATTATTTTCAATTCTGCCTGTCATGACATTGCATTTAAAAATCAAGTGAATAACCCATGATTTTCCAATTATTAATGAACAGCATCCCAAAGTCAAGAATCCAATAAGCATGCTCAGATTGGAGACCTTAGGATTTTGTTTTGGTTTGTTTTCTGCTTTATTTCTTTTATGTTTTTATGAATAGCATCACATTTTGAAAATTGCTTATGAATACATGAAATTACAACATCCACAGTCATTAGAGAGCAGCAAATAAACAGCAGACCGGTTTGTCAGAGGAAGGACATACTTTCAACATACTGTAAACATACTTTCATTTCCACTCAACCAACACAACAATAGAAGCACAATGAAAGCATATACCATGTGATATTTCCCCTAGTGTTGCATGTGGAGCCTGAGACAAAGTGTAGTCTATCAACAATGTTTTATGTTGATATTAGCATAAAAATTACTGCTAATATCAACAGTTTATAGCACTGGACATTTCCAAATTCAATGTGTCCGTTTATTTCAGCGATGATAAAATCCACATGTTTCTCAAAATATACTTGACCACTGAGGTTACATTGTATAACTGATATTACCGTAAGGATTTACAACAATCTGAATAATCCACACAGCTTTGTATACTAATATAGCACCCATTTACCCTTTCAGTGGCTCCCATTGAAAACAAGATGCATCCTTCTCCTCTACAGAGGTCAAAGTTTTAAGGCTGTGATCAACTTTCATATTTATCTACTGGATTGACTATTGATGCCAATTTTGTCATTGACAAACATTTTAACATCCTGCAGTCATTTCAATCTTTTATTTCTGGACACTGTACTAAAGGCATTGTGTATTTTAGCCTTGGGTACAAAATGTACAGGCGTGTCTGAAGCCATTTTCATTTTGAGATCCAAAATAGCACCACTTTCGTACTTTGCTCACCACCATATCAACTTCACATTCTGCAAAATCTACTTCTGATTTGATATTTCCTGACAGTTTTTGCTTCTCATCACTATTAGAAATATGAGTAAGTTCATTCACAAAGTTGGAATAATTCAGGCCCAGCAGCATAAGGTGCACAATTAACACCTCGATGATTTAGATGTGCTAAGGTGACTAAGTTTCTCAATGGAAGGTTACTGCTGAAACCAATATAGAATATTGCTTTGCCTATAACTGTGAGTTTTCCCTTGTGTCTCTCCACCAATAGAAGCAATTCTATTACATGTAGTTTGCAATGTAAACTTTTAGAAATACAATCAAGGGTTGTTTTAGTGTTTTAGTTGTGCTGTTTGTTGTAGTTGTGTTGTTTTGTAAGTTGCTGCCTTTGATACTTCAGGAACTGCCCAGCAGTTGCCAGGACAACAGCAGCAGGTGGAAGTGCTTAGTGTTTCATCAGGGAGGAAATAACTGGAGTGTATGACATTGCAGGTGGATGAGCTTTGTTCTGTTGCTCACCACATTCAATATGTAATGCTTTACAACCAGCTTGCATGCACTTGTCATAACTATTTTAAGGCAATGTGTTGTTAATCTTTATTGATGTTCAATTGTGGGTTAATATTCCAAACATAAACTTGAGTAGCGTACAATCATTTGGCATGACAGCGATTTGTAGTTACATCATTTGAAATTATTGCAAGGTGCTGGTCATAAATGCACTTGCATATCAGTGTCACATTTCTTTGATTACTCTCTTTAAAGAGATAGTGAGGTGTCATTCAATACACGAATACATTCTTTGCTCACACTGCACGGTGTGATTTCAACTCATTGATGCTCTTTCTCTTGTTTTGTAATTGATCCCTGAGGGGAAAAGCCTTCTTTTTGTGAGAAGTCAGATTGCTCCATTCGGAGTAGAATATTTCAAAACAAAGCCTTTCATCAGGTTCTTCTGGGGTTTCTTCCTGTTAATTGAATGATATTGCTGTACCAACAGTCCAATTGACAACACCGAGTGATGCTGAAGTGTTTTCAGATAGAGTGCACCTCACCTGTAAATGGTCTGCCCCCTTGTTGCAATTTGAGCATGGTCAATGTCTTTGTGCAGATGAGCATTCCAGTCTGCTAGACCCATACCAAGTGAATATGAACTCAAATGTTTCAGGGCTTCTGTCTTTTTGCTCATATTCAACATTCTGAAAAATTCTGGAAGTTGTTCTTATACATGTCTTTCTTTTTATGTTCAATTTTTTTCTCAGCCTTTCTCTCACTGTTCACTTGTGTCTTTTTCTTGCCACACAACTTCTCATCTCCACACTTATCATTCTCTCTATAATTTTCATATAAGTTTTGCATTGATGTTTTATTTGTCACTGGCTGTACGAAATGTAGATTTGAAACATTGGGCCCCATGCTGGAGTTTGAAGTATTGAAGCATTTTCGGTTCATGCATGCCCTGTTTTCCTAAATTCAACCACTTGGGCATCCAACTGGCAATTATATTTTCAACTTTCTAGGCTCCACACTTGGCGGTTCTGCAAGTCTGTGACAATGTCATGCCAAAGTCAATCATTTTCTGCCAAATCTACCTTGGTTTTTGTCCAGAAGTTTCAGATTTTTCTCAACGTTTTCAAGAAAACCTTCACAAGTATACTCAAGGTCTTTAGTTGTAAGGCAAGAAATGCAATTGAAAAATTTTGCTTTTTTTGATTTGCTTTCAGTTTGGTTTATTTGATTTCAATAATTTCTCTGCCTTTGTACTCAAATCATTTCCAAACCCATCCTAACTCTAACTCTCTTTTAGTAAGTGGAAAGGCAAGAATGGGAGTATACACGCAATGGGAAGACAATAAATGGTATGATTGACATAGTGACTGAAATGCACATTTACTTGCAAATACACATTTACTTTAAGTATGACTGAACGAAGATGAAGTGTGAACCAAAGGCCAAAGAATCTTGATTTATAAAAAGGTACACAAAACATATGTAATAATGCAATATTACATTTGCATAAAAATACATTGAACAACATTATGTAGTTTTAGGTTCTGTATGACAAGAAGCTCTTTAAAGCCGTAGAGTCTATGACAGAATGTTACCTCCCCTGGTGTGTTGAGGGGCTGGGGATAGTGAAGGGTCTTTGATAGAACAGCAAGGAGCTGCAGTGGCATGGCTCCCCAAAGCAACATTGCCACCAGAGAATTGTCGCAGTGGCAGGCTGACAAGTGGACCAACTATTTACTGTGGCAGTCGATATATGTAATTAAAGAACTTATTTCAGTCATAGTGGGACAACCCCAGCTCATAGGAAGAAACCATCAGCTCCATGAAAGCAGCTTTCATGAGGCACTCAAATAGTGGAAGAAGTCATTGGAACTTGTGGCTCCACTGTCCACAGAGGGGGCCACAGGCAGAGAAGGCATTCTCTACAGCCCAGTGCTACACTACTGGTAAGCGTTTGTCCTCATACTGGGGGCCAAATCCTCATGGTAAATTCAGATCCATATCGTTAAATGCACTAGGATGAGGCCACACTGATACCTTCCTTTATTAACGACTCTCCCTCTCCTCCTTTTCCTCTCTGCTTATTCTTTCCAGAATGTCAAATACCTCTGAATATTGAGTTCCCAGCCCTGGTCACCTTGCAATGTCATCTCAGTCATAACTATCAAGTCATGTTAATTTATTTCCATGTGTGCCATCAGCTCATAAAAATTGTTACTGATGCTGTTTGCATTCAGATAAAGAGCCTGAAGCTTTGACTTTTTACTGCTATTACTTTTTCTAGTTCTGATTTCTGCCATATTCTGCTGCTTGTACGTTCTGCCCCTTCCTGTCACACTTTGATTACCATACACGCCTTCACATCCCTGCATCTCTGCTCTGTCAGTTTTGATTTTTTAATCTTCCCTTTAATTGAACCTTCCCTCCCCACCAATTAGGTTAAATCCCATAAGACTGAGGGGGGGGGAGGGGGATTTACAGAAATGTATAAGATCATGAGAGGTATGGATAAGGTGAACGCACTCAGTCTTTGTCCAAGGGTTGGTGAATTGAGGACTGGAGGGTATCAGTTTAAGGTAAGAGGGGAAAGAATAAATGGAAACCTGAGGAGTAACTATTTTTACACAGAGGGTGGTATGCATATGGAATAAGCTGCTAGCAGAAGTGGTTGAGGAGGGTATATTAACAACATTTAAACGGCATTTGGACAAATACATGGATAGGAAAGGTTTAGAAGGATATGGGCCAATTGCAGGGAAGTGGGGTTAGCATAAATGGACATTTTGGTCGGTATGCACCAATTTGGGCCAAAGGGCTTGTCTCCATGCTTTGGGACTCTATGACTCTAAAGTCCTATCTATAAACATAGTTTTATGATTAAGCAGGACACAGACTCCACATCATTCAACTGAAGCGCATCCCAACAGAACAGTTCCCTCATTCCCCAGTACTGGTGCCTTTTTCCCGTGAGTTGGAACTTATTTCTCTTACACCAACTTTTAAGCCAGGTATTCACCTCAGAAGTGTTATTTACCCTGCATCAATTTGCATGTGGGCTCAGGCAGTAATCCAAAGATTATTACCTTTGTCGTTCTGCTTTACAATTCAGCTTTGAGCTGTTGTAATCCCACAGCAAAATCTATTTGTTTCCTCTGCTTTGCTGCCGAGAACAGTAACCAATCCCTTAACAAACCCCTATTGGTACAACATTTCTCTTTTCTGTTCCAACTTGAATGGAACTCTGTACTGCAGTGCTGTGGTCAGTCCACTCATCCTCCCTGCAGGCTCAACCTCCTCCATACTGGGAATAAAAAGATCATCTCTATTGAAAGAGGACATTGGCTATGGCTCCTCAAAAACTAAAGTCTGGATTCTAATGCTTACCACAGCCTCCTGTCCCTGATCTCAGGCCAAATTTGGTGTACTTAATCTATGACTGTCTCTTGAAACACAATGTCCAGGTACCTTTCTCCCTCCCTGATGTGTCACAATGTCTGCAGTTCCGGCTCCAGCTCATCAACCCTGTGCCTCAAGCAGCCAACATATGCTGCAGATGTGGTCACCGTGAATTGCACCAGTGTCGAGAATCTATAACACACTATAGCTGCAATGCATTACCTGCACAGCAATATTGATACAGTTTAAATAATGTGTTTGGACTGTGAATTTTATAAGTACCCTCTTCATCTGTAATAACACTTCCTCATTTAAGACACTTGGCCAATTAAAAAGGACAGGGAAGGAATACACACCAATCTTCTACTAGTTTTACTGAGATATCACACTTCAGCTCTGGCAGGTATAACAGTTTGAAGGGGTTCTCTGCTGTTGGTTTTTATCCACCTGCTGCTGCCCTTCTCCTGCACACAAGATGCTAACTTTCTGCACACCCCGCCTGGTCTGTTTTATAGTACTTGCACATTTCTGCCAGTCACCCCAGGTACCTGTTATAGATGATAATCAGGAATGATTGTCATGATTAGGTATAGATTTATTATTGTCATGTGAAAACAAAATAATAGCATGTACAGAAAGTGAACCTTTATTTTCTTTACCAATTCTTAAGTTGTTGGAGTGAATAAAGAGAGATCCATTTTGTCTGCTTGAGAGTCACTGATGAGGAGCATTCATTTAAAATTATTACTGACAGCATGGAGTGATTTTAGGAGAAGTTACTATGTAAAGTGGTTGAAACATAAAATATTGCTTCCTTTAAATCTCAAACAATAAACATAAATATTGGTTAATGAGGAGAGGTGATGGCCTCATGGGTTGATTGCTAGTTTATTAATCCAGAGATCCAGGTAATAATCTGGGAATTCAAGTTCAAATCCTGGTATGGCAGATGGTGGAACTTGGCTTCAATAAAAATCTGCAATTGAAAATCTGATGATCATGAAACCATTGCTGATAGTTAAGGCAAAAACATCTGGTTCACTAATGTCCTTTAGGACATTACCCAGTCTAGCCTAGATGTGACTTCAAATCCACAATAATGTGACCCAGAACTGCCCTTTGGGCAATTAGGGATGGGCATTAAATGCTGTCTTAACATGAATTTAAAATAATTAAGATACAGGATTATGAGATTAAAAGAACAGGTCAATGGGATTGAGCTAAATGGTATAATTTGAAGTTAGACATGTGAGTGGCTCCGCAATTTTCTGCATCTCACCAAATTATTTATGCTAATGAGCTGTTGAGCACATTTCTCAGTTTACAAACCTTTGGCATGACATTTAAAGCCCACTGTACATCACTCATCCAGCAAATCAAGAACTACCTCTCATATTGTCGTGTTTGAATTTAATCAATCAGACAATGTTCCAAAAAGTAGCAAAGCTTGCTCCTCATTTCAGGGTAGAGATATAGAGGTGTTGTGTTGGTGGAAAGAAATCAATACTTTGATGTGTTGACCATCAAAAGATGCCACATCACCATACCCCAGATGTGCAAAGTGTAGAAAGAAGGTCAGTGATCTCCTATGCTCCACAATGGTACATACTTCTCCCTGTGATCTCACACTGATACTGCCAATACTCACTCTACTACTCCATACCCATTTCCCCAAGGTTCATGTACTACAGCCTTTATGTCCTATGTATCATGCCCATTCAAAGATTCTCACCACATCATCGTCCCAAGTTACTAACCATTATAGCCCTCTGAACTTCCTACCCATTCACTGTGGCACCCAAACACCTCTCCTGGTAATTTAAGACCACTAACTGATCGTGCATGCACTTCCCTGATGCTCAACCCCTCCCTTTTTGTCATGTTATGATCGTAGCTGAAGATAACAGGACAATTCAAATTTCGGAGTGAAACCCGAGTTACAGACAATAACGTTTGGTTTTGTAAATTGCTGATCATGGTGGTCAGTCACTGAATATTTTCACAAGACTGCCAATGTATTTTTACCAAAATAACATCAGAGCTTATGACACACAATAGAGAAAAACAAAACAATTTACACTATCTAATAATTATTTGAAATTGTCTTATTACAGATATTAGCAATAAAGATTTGCTGCCAGAGGCCTGTGCTCTCTGGCTACAATCTGAACACTCATTTACCACTTGGATGATTGGTTAAATTTATTTAAAAGAAATTTGTTTCTGTATCTGCCTTCCTGTATTATAAGATACCCTAGTGCGAGGCAACAGTTGAAATTTGTTCACTCTTTTTTACTCATGTTTTTGAAAAAAAAAAATTGAAAAAAAAAATTCATCTCAAAAACATTTCTTCAATCTTATTTTAAGAGCATGTAAACAAATTTCCACAAGGCTCTGCTTCACTCAGAATTCAAAAATTGTACTAAAATTATATCCTTCCCTTCTTAACCTTCGCAGTATAGAAATACAAATTTTTATATGGTTCTGACTACTTTAGAAACCAAGTTTGCAAATCTATCATGATATAATAGATTTTACAAGGGGTGCAGTCTACATCCCTACCTGCCAGGAGGCCTGGGTTCAAGTCCCGCCTGCTCAGAGATGTGTACTAACAACTCTGAATGTATTGACTGGAAAATAGCTATAAAGGTAATGATGAATCTTGGTCACAGACATTGCAGGAAAAGTTGGCCCAGGCTGCAAAGTCTAAGATGAGCAGGGTTACAAACAAAGTTCCTGGCTCCTTACAAAGGAAAAATACTGATTTGGCTGAAGAAAAGCACAATCATTCTTGTGGTTATGAGGAGATGCCAAAAGGCAACCAGCCCAGTAGGTTTCCTTATGCTGAGTTGGGTCCCATTACAACCAGTGATAATGCATTCTAAATTTCCACAAACTTTTATTTATCACCTACAACTAATTCCCTTTCCTCTCCTTTGCAGGTACAAGAAGCATCCAGCAAAGTTCTGCCAAAAGCCAACACTGAAGAACCTCCATCTCTGAAACAGAGGCCAGAGAAGCCTCCGAGTATGTATTTGCAAGATGTCTGCCTGCACCCTTCATCACCACAGAGCTTTTCACCTCAGTTTCCCAGATTAGACATATTTGAACAATCTGGTGAGTACATCACAGGCACACATCCGCAATTGGTCAAGGTAAATACACCCCTGGTCTCAGATAGTCAGTGGACTGCTGGAGACTGGGAAAGTCCCAGGGAGAAGAAATTCCTTTGTTCTCAGTCATTAATTTCTTTGTCAAACTGCAGAGAGAGGCAGCAAACCATCACGCAGATTTGTCAGAGGAACACATGAAATAGGATTGAAAAATGGTGTAGTCTAAGAATACTTCTGTGGACATGTTGGCAATCACCTTGAATAGCCAGTTGCAGCACACTTGGCACATTTAAAGTCCTGCACATTATTGTTGTAGCTGTGGATTCGTTCAGCTAAATATAAATGGCAAGGCTTGAGAATGTGAGGGAACTTGACTTCTATCCAGATGCTCTTTCTCTCAGAGAGACCAGGTGGTGTCATCAAGCATCTACAAAGAGGAGATACATGTAAGCAGTAAGAAGTCATAGAGTGTGCCATGTTTTGTCACTCTGGAGTCAATCTGTGTCAGTTATCAAATGCTTAATTTTGAGTGCTGACCTCTGCTAAAAAGTTTAATAAAGCAGACGTATGAGTTTTCTGAAACCAACCAGATTTCTTATCACGTGAATAACAAAAGTTATTTTCTTTTCAGTGTGCTATTTTAATGAAGCTGGATGAGAAATATGTCTGGATGCAGTTGTGTGATATGGATGGAAATTAAACAGAATGCAGCAGAGCTTAAAGTAATATAAATTATCACACTTTATGTTAATTCAACAAGAGCCTGAATTTTTTTACTTCAGCAGTACTTATTTTAATCCAAATTAGTGACTCTGAATACCACCCAACCCAGACTGTTTAATCAAATAGGCAGTGCAGCTGTTAGAATTCTATCAGATGTTGTCAAATCTGACATGTACTTGAATAACAAAGCAGACATTTTGTCTATAATTCATGATGTTTAAGTACCGATAGTAAGTATATATTTGCCAGAATAATATCTCACCTTCAGAACCAAAGTAAAGAATATATATGTGTGTAGGTGTATGTATATATTTTGTTGAACAGACTTGAGGTTTGCTTTAGTTATTCAAGTATGTAAATTGAATGGTATTATAAATGCCAGCAAGTATGCCTTTCCCCCATTCAGTTGCAGCTTTTAAATCATTGGTTGGTATTTATTTATTATAAAACATAATGTGAAACTAATTTTTAAATGACATCCTGATTTTCCTATTTCTACATTATGGGCACATCAAATACTTTATAGCTAAGGCAAAGTTTGATTTTTTTTAAAAGTGACTATTTCATAATCAATCCAGCTCCTCTTCTTCAAATAGTTCCAGGAGCTGACAACCTCTGCATGAAGAAATGTTTCCGAAATGTGTTTCATCTAATCTTGTTCTCCTGGCATATCAGAAAGTGTTGACCTAGAGTACTAGTTCCTAAATCTTGAATTATTTTTGATGTATAAATATGGATTATGTAAATAATAATGCACTGTGGACAAGAAATTACTTCACAAAAATAATTCCAGTTTTACATTGCATACGATGTTCTCAGTACTGAGAGGCAAAGAGTAGATACGGCAAACTGTTCATTTGCAATTTGCCTGGATCTGAGTGGTATTATTCAGATAATAAGGAGGAAAGGGCAGGTTACAGACTAGTATTTTAATAGGCTGAAGTTGTATTTCTGGAGTTATACTGTGCAAAATCAAATACAACTGTTATGAATAAAAACAGAAGTTGCTGGAAAAGCTCAGCAGCATCTGTGAAGAGAAATCAAAGTTAACATTTCGGGTCTGGTGACCCTTCCTTGTCCACTAACTTATGAAACTGCTCCAAAGGCTTATTGCGCTACTTCAGAATGTGACTGGGGTTTAACTTTGTTTGAAGTGCACAAAGTCAAACATCTATAGATGAGTCTTAATTTCAAACTTGTCATCAATGTAAATTAATTCAAGATCAGAACTAAAGAAAATACTAAAGTACGAATGGAGAAACATTGACTTCCTGAACTTTTTAGTGGAAAGCAAAGCAATATCTCTACTTTTTTTTAGTATTGGAAACCATTCTAAATGCATCTGAAATAAACCCTTACATTTGTTAACTTCTTATAACCATTGTGAAGTTGGTAGCGTTTTGCTTTGGGAAAGGGTTATTAGTTGCAACAGCACATTATTCGTGCAAAAAAACTATACTGACCAGCCGAAGGCTATAACAACCTTTACTGAATTCAAATGAATGAAATTGATACCACAGCAGCATGTGAGATTGATTATTGAATTGACATGCTAATTTTCACTGCCTTTAGCAAACTGTTTCAGCACGCATGAGCCTGATTTTAACTGTGTAGGTGGTTGCTGATGAATGGTTTCAAGATGCCGGTGTTGGACTGAGGTGTACCAAATTGAAAATCACACAACACCAGGTTATAGTCCAACAGGTTTATTTGGAAGCAATAGCTTTTGGAGTGCTGCTCCTTCACCACCTGATGAAGGAGCAGCGCTCTGAAAGCTAGTGCTTCCAAATAAACCTGTTGGTCTTTAACCTGGTGTTGTGTGATTTTTAGCCTTGAATGGGTTATGATTAGGCCACTTTCAATTCTAAATATACTTGCCAACCTTGCTGTCTTATTACTGTAGAGGAACATGAGATCTAACTAGCTGAATAGTCATATTTTTAACATGTATAAATCCAAGGTTACCCCAATGTGACATTGTCTGAAATCTCACAATGTGGCTCTAAAGTTAAAGTAACCTTTCCTGGCAAATTGAAATAAGTCTTATCTCAGTTTTTCTTTCATGTCCCTCTCCCTATCACCAATTAATAGAGCAATTAAGACTAAGTCAATCAATTCCCTCACAAAGGAGCTGAATAATTATCAAGATGGAACTAAATAAATTGAGATAAATAAATTAAGCTGATTTAGGCATTTGGAACAATGTCCTGATGAAAGGCTCTCGCCCGCAACGTCGATTTTCCTGCTCCTCGGATGCTGCTTGACCTGCTGTGCTTTTCCAGCACCACTCTAATCTAAACATTTGGAACAATGTGTGTAGAGAACATCAAACCAGAAGTAATAGTGAAAACATGTGGATAATTCATTAGTCAAAAGGTTTCTGTAGGATCAGAGAGTACTTAAATTGTTTAAATGTAAACTGTACTTATATATTGATTAATGTGTAGTCAGAAGGTATAATTGAAAGCAATTCTTACAGCTTTAAAATAAAAAAGATAGAATCATAGAACTTTGTAGCGCAGAAAGAGGCTATTTGACTATTGTACTTTTGCTGAGTCTCTGTAAAAGTTATTCATTTAATTCAAATTTTCTCTATCCTCCTAAGAAGAGGTTTGGGCCATTCAGCTTGTTGAGACTGATCTGGCATTTATATGATCATAGCTGAATAAAAACTTCAATGCTTTTTACACCATAATTGTTTATGTCATTGGTAATCAAATATTTATTGACACTATTTTAAATATACTTAAAGGCTGACACAGCCCTCTGTTGTAAAGAATTCCAAAGATTCACCAGCATCTGACAAAAAGTTCTTCACTTTTTTTCAGCAGCTGTTGGAGTGGGAGGAGCGACAGCAAGGGCCCGAAGACTGACAGGAAGGTAAATTTTAAAAGATAGAAAGGTTTACCTTGTGTATAGGCGGAGCACACACTGAGCAGGAGCAGACACGGGACAGCTGGGTAAGTGAGCCTTAATATGTGGGTGGTTGCTTTACCCCAAACACTACTCTGGTAGTGTCTCCCACCCGTCCTCCTCCTCGAACATAAATAAAGGTTCTGTGCGCCAGTTGGTAAGGTGACTGGTTTCTGTATTTTTTTTGTTTTTCAGTGGTCTTTTTTAGGAATTTAGAATAGTGGGAATGGAGGTTAAGGCAGTTGAATGTTCCTCCTGTAAATGTGGAAGATAAGGATCACCAGTAGTGTCCCTGCTGGCTGCATCTGTGGGAAGTGCACCCAACTCCAGCTCCTCAAAAGTCACGTTTGGGAACTGGAGCTGGATGAACTTCGGATTATTCGGGAGGGGGAGGGGGTTATTGAGAGGAGTTACAGGGAGGTAGTCACATTTCAGGTACAAGAAGAAGGTAGGTGGGTTACCATGAGGGGATGGAAAGGGAACCGGCAGGCACTGCAGGGATCCCCTGTGGCCGTTCCCTTCAACAAGATGTATACAACAGAGTCTGTTCCTGTGGCTCTGAAGGGAAGGGGGAAGAGGAGCAGAGCATTAGTCATTGGGGATTCCATAGTTAGGGGGACCGATAGGAGGTTCCATGGGAACGAGAGAGCTTCACAGTTGGTGTGTTGCTTCCCAGGGTTCATGATGTCTCTGATCGTGTTTTTGGGATCCTTGCAGGGGAGGGGGAGCAGCCCCAAGTTGTGGTCCAAATAGGCTCCAACAACATAGGTAGGAAGAGAAATGGGGATTTAAAGCAGAAATTTTGGGAGATGGGGTGGAAGCTTAGAGCTAAAAGAAACAGAGTTGTTATCGCTGGTTTATTGCCCGTGCCACATGCTAGCGAAGCGAGGAGTAGGGAGAGGGAGAGAGGAGTTGGACACATGGCTACAGGAATGGTGCAGGAGGAAGGGTTTTGAATTCATGGATAATTGGGGCTCTTTCTGAGGTAGATGGGACCTCTACAAACAGGATGGTCATCACCTGAACCAGAGGGGTACTAATATCCTGGTGTGGGTGGGGGGGTGCGAAATTTGCTAATGCTCTTCAGTGGGTTTAAACTGATGCAGCAGGGGGATGGGAACCGAAATTGTAGTTCGAGTATACGGGAGGATGAGAGTAGTGAAGTCAGAACTAAGATTTCAAGATCACAAGAAGGTACTGGCAGGCAAAAACTTGGTTTGAACTGTGTGTCTACTTCAATGCCAGGAGCATCTGCAATAAGGTGGGTGAACTTGCAGTATGGGTCAGTACCTGGGATTTCGAGGTTGTGGCCATTTCAGAGACATGGGTAGAACAGGGACAAGAATGGTTATTGCAGGTTCCGGGATTTAGATGTTTCAGTAAGAACAGAGAAAATGGTAAAAGAGGGGGTGGTGTGGCATTGTTAGTCAAGGACAGTATTACTGTTGCAGAAAGGATGTTTGAGGACTCGTCTACTGAGGTAGTATGAGCTGAGATTAGAAACCGGAAAGGAGAGGTTACCCTTTTGGGAGTTTTCTATAGGCCTCCAAATAGTTCCTGAGATATAGAGGATAGGATAGCAAAGGTGATCCTCGATAGGAGTGAGAGTGACAGGGTAGTTGTTATGGGGGACTTTAACTTCCAAATATTGACTGGGAATGCTATAGTTCAAGTACTTTAGATGGGTCAGTTTTTGTCCAATGTGCACAGTCGGGTTTCCTGACATAGTATGTAATCAGGCCAACAAGAGGCGAGGCCACATTAGATTTGGTACTGGGTAATGAATCTGGCCAAGTGTTAAATTTGGAGGTAGGTGAGCACTTTGGTGCTAGCACTTTGGTTATGTTTACTTTAGTGATGGAAAGGGGTGGGTATATAATGCAGTGCAAGAGTTAAAGCTGGGGGAAAGGTAATTACGATGCAATTAGGCAAGATTTAGGATGCATAGGATGGGGAAGGAAACTGCAGGGGATGGGCACAATTTAAATGTGGAGCTTATTCAAGGAACCGCTCAAGCAGGTCCTTTAAGAATGTACTGGTCAGGCAGGGGAGAAGTTGTCGTGTGTGGAAGCCATGATTTATTAAAGAAGTTGAATCTCTTATCAAGGGGAAGAAGAAGGCTTATGTTAGGATGAGATGTGAAGGCTCAGTTAGGATGCTTGAGAGTTACAAGTTAGCCAGGAAAGACTAAAGAAAGAGCTAAAAGAGCCAGGAGGGGACATGAGAAGTCATTGGCGGATAGGATCAAGGAAAACCCTAAGACTTTCTAGCTATATCAGGAATAAAAGAATTAGAGTTTATCTGCCTTCCCTGGTAGGTCCCTTGCATTGAAATAAATGCAGTTTAAATCAATGTCAGAAATGGGATTCGAACCCACGCCTCCAGTCAGAGACCAGAACACCCACCGCGCAATGGGTAGGGCTGCATCCTTGAGTCTGGTGCCTTAGACCACTCAGCCATCCTGACAACTACTAGAATAAGATTAGGGCCAATCAAGCATCATAGTGGGACACTGTATGTGGAGTCAGAGGAGATAGAAGCGCGAAATAAATACTTTTCATCAGTATTCACACTAGAAAAAGACAATGTTGTTGAGCAGAATACTGAGATACAGACTACTAGACTAGATGGGATTGAGGTGCATAAGGAGGAGGTGTTAGCAATTCTGGAAAGTGTAAAAATAGCCAATTCCCATGGGGGGGATGGGATTTATCCTAGGATTCTCTGGAAGGCCAGGGAGATTACTGAGGCTTTGGCTTTGATCTTCATGTCGCCATGTCTACAGGAATGGTTCCAGAAGACTGGAGGATAGCAAATGTTGTTCCCTTGTTCAAGAAGGGGAGTAGAGGCAACCCTGGAAATTATAAACCTGTGACCCTTCTTTCGGTTGTGGGTAATATGTTGGAAAGGGTTATAAGAAAGAGGATTTATAACCAACTAGAGATTAATGTTGATTGGGGATAGTCAACACTGTTTTGTGAAGGGTAGCTTGTGCCTCACAAACGTTTATTGGGTTCTTTGAAAAGGTGACCAAACAGGTTGATGAGGGTAAAGCAGTTTATGTGGTGTATATGGATTTCAGTAAGGTGCTTGATAAGATTCCCCATGACAGGCTATTGCACAAAACACAGAGGCACGGGATTGAGGGTGATTTAGCAGTTTGGATCTGAAATTGACTAGCTGAAAGAATACAGAGAGTGTTGGTTGATGGGAAATATTCATCCTGGAGTTCAGTTACTAGTGGGATACTGCAAGGATCTGTTTTGGGTCCACTGTTGTTGGTAGCTTATATAAATGACCTGGGTGAGGGCATAGAAGGATGGGTTATTAAATTTGTGGATGACACTAAGGTCAGTAGAGTTGTGAATAGTGATGAAGGATGTTGCAGGTTACAGAGAGACAAAGATAAGCTGCAGTGCTGGGCTGAGAGGTGGCAAAAGGAGATTAATGTGGAAAAGTGTGAGGTGATGTAGTAACAGGAATGCAGAGTACTGGGCTAATGGTAAGATTCTTGGTAGTGTAGATGAGCAAAGAGATCTTGGTGTCCAGGTATATAGATCCTTGAACGTTGCCACCCAGGTTGACAGGGTTGTTAAGCAGGCATACATTGTGATAGCTTTTATTGGTAGAGGGATTGAGTTTCGGAACCATGAGATCATGCTGCAGCTGTACAAAACTCTGGTGTGGCCACATTTGGAGTATTGCACACAGTTCTGGTCACTGCATTATAGGAAGGGTGTGGAAGCTTTGGAAAGGGTTCAGAGGATATTTACTAGGATGTTGCCTGGTTATGGAGGGAAGGTGTTATGAGGAAAGACTGAGGGACTTGAGACTGTTTTCGTTCAAGAGAAGAAGGTTAAGAGGCGACTTAATTGAGACATACAAGATAATCAGAGGGTTAGATAGGTTGGACAGTAAGAGCCTTTTTCCTCTGATGGTGATGGCCAGCATGAGGGGACATAGCTTTAAATTGATGGGTAATAGATATAGGACACATATCAGAGGTTGTTTCTTTACTCAGAGTAGTAGGGGCATGGAATGCACTGCCTGCAATAGTAGTATACTCACCAATTTTAAGGGCATTTAAATGGTCATTAGATAGGCATATGGACAAGAATGGAATAGTGTAGGTTAGATTGGCTTCAGATTGGTTCCACAGATCGACGCAACATCAAGAGCGTAAGGGGCTGTACTACGCTGTAATGTTCTATGTTCCTAAGACAGTTTCTCTTCATCTTGGTCTTTAATGGCATCCACCTTTATTTTTAAGTTGTATCCCTGGTTCTAGATTCCCCAACTAAGGGAAATATCCTATCTGTGTCTATCCTTTCAAACATTTTTTGAGATCATCTCATTATTTGATTTTTGAGTTCAGTTTTCATTCTTCAAAATGCGAGAGAATCCAGGCTCAGTTTGCCTAATTTCTCTTTGGAGGACAGTCCTGCCCCCCAAGGACAGGTTGAGTGAACCTTTGTTGCATTCTCACCATGGCAATAGTCTTTTCAGAAAAAAGGAGGCAAAAACTGTACACAGTACTCCACAGGTGGTCTAACCAAGCTTCCGTACAACTGAAGCAAGATTTCACTACTCCTGAAAGACTCATGTAATAAGGGCTAATATTCCAATAACCATTCACCTTCCTAATAACCTGCACCTGCATGTAAGTCTTCCATGATTTATTAACAAGGATACCTAAAAGCCTTTTACACCTGCACTCTGCAACCTGTCACCATTTAAGAAATACTCTGACCAATTTTTTCACATTATATTCCATTTGCATATTCTTACCCAGTCACTGAGGCTGTCCAAATTCTTCTAAAACCGTTTACATCTTCCCCACACCAGACACTCCTGCTTAACTGCGAATTCTGAAAATGTAGAATATTTGGTCCCACATTCAAGTCGTTGATATAGATTGTAAATAATTGGGGCCCATATACCAAAACCAACCGAACCCCAGCAGTGGGGGTCCTCTCACAGTAGAATGGTAATATTCCTACCCCCTGGACTGGGAGGCTCAGCTTCAAGTCTCAGTTGCTCCAGAGATTTATAATAACCTCTCTGAATAGGGAGATTAGAAAAGTAGGTTAAATCTTTAATAAATTCAGAACCTCTCGTGTCACAGCTTGCTAACGTGAAAAAGCTCCATTTATTCCTACTCTGTGATTTCTGATGGGCACTCATTAATCTATACCAGAATATTGCCTCCTTTGTGATATGCTTTTGCTTCTTGTGGGGGGACCTTTTTAAAAACCTTCTGAGTATCCAACTATCTTTTATCCATTGACTCCCCTTTTATCAATTTTGTGAATAATATCCTCAGAAACCTCCAATCAGTTTGTCAAATAAGATTTTCCACTCTCAAATCCATGTTGACTATGCCCAATCAGATCATTTTTATCTAAGTGTTTTTATTATTTCCTTTATAATAGATTTTAGTATTTTCTCTTCTACTGATGAAAGGTGCACTGTTCCCTGAGGTCATTAGTTCCCTGGTTATATCCCTAGCTTAAATAGTGGGGTGACATTTGCAAACTACCAATCTACAGGAAATTATTTCCATAAGCAATGCAATTTTGAATGGCAATTATGAATGCTTTGACTAGCTCTAGGGCCACTTCCTTCAAACCTCTAAGCTATAGACTCAGGTCCCGCCTTTAAAAATTTCAGATGTATTAATTTCTGTAGTACAACCTTCTTATTAATTTCCTTCAACTATTCATTCTTCCAAGTCACTTATATCTCTAATTCTGGGAGATTTCTTGCATTTTCCTCTGAAAACAGATACAAAGCAAAAATTTAGCTCTCTGCCACTTTGTATTCCCTTTTATGTATTCTTCTGAATTTGTTTTTAATGGATCAACATTCATCTTAGCCAATTTTTTTTAGGTAACTGGAGGCTTTTACAGTCCATTTTTAAGTTTGTGCTAGATTGTGTATGTAGTTTCCCTATCAAGTTCTTAATTCCTCATTTCCTGTTTCCTATAAACATCCTAATCCTCAGATGAATAACTACCTCTGGTCACTTTATAAATCCTTTCTTTTAGTCTTATGCAATCCTTAACTTGTTTTTGTTAACCATGGTTGTCTGATCCCTTTTGAATTTTTGCTCCTTCTAGGAATCTGTAGTTCATAGAAATTCATAGAATTCTGCCAGTGTAGAAACAGGCCATTTGGCCCAAAAAGTCCACACTGACCCTCTGAAGAGTAACTCACCCAGACCCATTCCCCTATTACTCTACATTTACCCCTGACTAATACACCTAACCTACACATCCCTGAACACTGGGCAATTTAGCATGGCCATTTCACCTTACAATGGCTTCAGGCCATGTAATACTTCTTCCCTTTTCTCTCATAGCACTTCAGTTCTTTCATCAAATATTTATCCAACTCCATTTTTATCAGCTTAAATGGATTTTGCTTTCACTGTTTTTCTGGAAGGGCATGATAGAGCCCTCATGATTCCGGAGACAGAATTTCAATGGAGCTCATAGATAGCAGGCAGAAAACATGAATGCTGGGGCACATGGAAATTTTCAATATCAACATGAATGCCATGTTTTGCCACTCCAATCTTGTCTGCATCAGCGTCATTGGATGTACAACAGAAGTCACCTCACATTTTCACATGGGAATGTTTCAGTATATTCAGGAGGACTTCAGTGGAGACAGTTAGGTGGCATGTTCCATGGTAATTTACAGAATTCACCAGAGCAGGTAATGAAATGGTGGCAGTGACAGCAGGGCAGTGTCTACACTGGAGGGTAAATTAGAATGCTAGAGGATCAGCATTAAATCTGCAAGATACTGACAGTCATGCTAGAAATCTTTTATTTTTAAACTACCCCCAGTTCTAGGTTCTTCCATGAGGGGAAACATCCTCTCAGCATCTACCCAGTCAAGCCACCTCAGAATCTTCTTTGTTTCAATAAGGGAATCTCTCATTCTTCTAAATTCCAAAGAGTATAAATCTAAACTGCACAACCTCTCTGCATAAGACAGCTCCTTCATCACAGGAATGAGCACAGTGCACCTTATTTGAATCATTATGATGCAAGTATATCCCTCCTTAAGTAAAGTGACTAATACCGAACATACTACTCTAGGCACACAACGACCTGTAAAGTTGCAGTGAGACTTCCCTACTCTTGTACTCTATTCCCTTGTGATAAAGCCAACACTCTAATTACTTTGTCTTCTTATTTACTTGTTGTACAGCATGTTATGTGTTTATGGTTCATGTGTGAGGATAACCAGATCCCCCTGTATTGGTGCATACTGCAGCTTCTCTCCTGATAAGAAGAAATATTTTGCTTTTTTCACTTCCTGGTGAAATGGATTTCTTCATAATTTCCCTCATTCTGTTCCATCTGCCAGGTTTTGCCCACTCACATAACATTATATGCCCTTTTGCAGACTCTTCTCATTCCACAATCACTTACCTTACAAACTGTACATTCAGAAAATTTACCTACAATTTAACGTGTCCTTGAATTCAGGTTATTAATGTAAGTTGTAAATTATTGAGGCCCAATTTCCTTACCTGTTTGTTAGTGAATCCTCTATCTGCACTAATATAATCTCCTCCAACATCATGAACCCTGTCCACTTTAGTCAGCTCTGTTTTCACATTCATGCCTTTATACTCTTACCTTTATTTAAGTTCAAAACACTAGTATTAGAACCATGTTTCTTAATCTTAAGCTGAGTATGAAATTCTGTAATGTTATAAATACTCTTGCTTGGAGATTATTTGTTTGGTATGAGGCAATTAATTAATTATTCTGATTACACATTACCAGGTCTAATCTAACCTGTTCTGATTCAGTTGTTCCATCCTGAAAAAAACTGCATTGGATACACTCTATGAACTCTAAGAAGATAACTGTGCAAAAATGAGTGTGGCTGGAGGTTTTCCAGCAGTTGAGGTAATTATGAGGAAAGCAACATAACACTTACTTCCTGACTTCCTCTCAGCCATGCCATATCACTTTTGTATCATGTCTGTACAAACCTCTCCAGGAGCACTTGGCCAAGGGGGTGTGTAGTTTCAATGAATGAAACTCAGATAGTTGGCAAATTTACTGAACACATTGCTGTTGAACCAGAGTTCATTGCCATTTCTCACTATTGGGTAGACTCCACATAAAGCAAAAATCTGGCTAGGATTTTGGATAACTATTTTCATTGAAGTAGACATTACTATCTCTGTGAGTGAGAATCTATGGTAGATGTCAGTAAAACCAAATGGATGTTCAGCAGTAGGAAATCTGAAAAATCAATTCAAACCTCAAACCATGTCCTTCAAGGTGGTTCAGACATCTTGAGAAGATCCCAAAAATTTAACATTATGGTTTCTTGAGACAGCAAACATTGACTGATAGTAACTGTTTACCACAGTTACAGGTAACTCCTGTCTGTCTCCAGTGACCTCTTTCAGCTCTAAATAAAGATTGATTTTTGCAGTTGAACATTCGACTAAGATTCCTCTTTAAAATCTCTCTCCAACATGTAGGAATCACTTCACTGACAGCAGTCATGTGCCGATCTCTTGCTTTACAGAAATTAATATGTGTATCACATTCTAAAGTTAGAATATAGAATAAGGTATTCACTCCAATGTCTTTAAATGAAACTGGCAATTCACAAATCTAGAAAATATTTTAACTAATACCTGGTTTGTTGAGAATGGACAATTGCTGAAATTTCTTGAACATTTAGAAGGTCATGACACGGACAGATGCTTCTGTATCTACGATAGCATTGATGACCAAGCAATCAATTTTCACTGTCATATATCAAATGATTGCTGTGCCCAAAACAGAATTCAAAAGCATAAGCAAAGCTATCAAACTCAATAAAATCATGAAACCACAAGATGTACAAGCAAAAATAGGTCATTCTGTCCATTGAATCATAGAATCCCTACAGTGTGGAAACAGGCCCTTCGGCCCAACAAGTCCACCCTACCCTCCGAAGAGTAACCCACCCGGATCCATTATCCTATATTTATGCCTGACTAATGCACCTAACCTACACATCCCTGAAAACTGTGGGCAATTTAGTATGACCAATTCATCTAATCTGCACATCTTTGGACTGTGGGAGGAAACCGGAGCACCCGGAGGAAACCCACTCAAGACACAGAGAGAATGTGCAAACTCCACACAGACAATCAATTTGAGGCTGGAATCAGACCTGGGTCCCTGGCGCCATGGGGCAGCAGTGCTGACCACTGAACCACAGGGCTACTCTGCCATTTAATGAGATCATGACTGATCTGGTAATCCTCAACTCTACTATCCTGCTTTTTTCTTATAATCCTTGAATTCCTTACTTTGTAGATAGTAAAATTTGTCCAGCTCAACCTTGAATATAATTGACTACATAGTTTCAAGAGCCCTCTGCAGTAAGGATTTCCACATATTCACTATCCTCTGAGAGAAGAAACTCCTCATCATCTCCATCTTAAATATGGTCTTTTATTCTAAAATTATGCTTTAGGGTCATAGACTATTCCTTCTAAATGATGTTTGTGATGGGTTAAGATGATACTGTCTGAGGAGACTCAGTGGCTTTCTTTGATCTTAGTGGTTCATTTTGCTGATAAGCAATGGTGATAGTAAAGGGTTGGGTTTTCCACAGGCTTTACACTGTGTTTAAATACAGAGCACTTGGTCCAGCGTGGATAAGCAGTGCCACCCTGGAAACCTCCTTTAAATAAGCCACAACCCTACAGGACTGCCATTGTTGTTTTCCAGGTGGTTTCCTGGCATGTCAACAATATACAGTTTTCACAGGAATTGTACTGGAGTGTGATGGTTACTGTTGGCAGTTTCACCCTTAGGAGCTCAGGACTCTGAAAGCGATAGCAACTTTTCTAAATTAGATGGAGGGCACTGCTGAGCTCAGTGAGGATGAGGCTGAGTTTGAGGGAGCACTGTTGAATAAGAGGAGGACACTGCCTAATTAGAAGACTGTTCTTGTACTCTTTATTCCTTAATGGTCACAATAATTTTCCTCAGTAACCACCTTGTAAGACACCTAGACTCTCAAACACAGCAGGTACATATGCATGCTCTAGGATTAGGAGTCACGGTAAATGCCAGGGTAGCTGGCACACACCTCCAAGAAGTGTTAACTGTGATCACAGATGACTTGGAGATTACTCAGAATGTTGATGAATCCCACAGTATTGTAATATGGCCCTCTCAATGCCACATGTGCATAATTGAAGATACCCTCCACTTGGGGGAACACAACTATATTTCCAAATCCCACTGTCTGGGATGAAGCACTGACCTCAATATAAGGAAATAAAATACTCCACTGCAACCTTGCACAGATAGCATCAGTCACTCCTCTGATGCATTTGTAGATGCATGAGTGAGAGATCCCACACAGGTCAGCCATCACTTTTTAAAAGGTTAAATGCAAGAGAAAAATACCTAGTAAATGGAAGGGCCCTAGGTGCATTGATGTGCAGAGAGATCTTGGAGTGTGAGACCATAGCTCTCTGAAGTGTCAACACAAGTGGATAAGGTGTTAAATAAGGCTTGCTTGCCTTCATCGGTCGGGGCATTTAGTTAGGACATATTTGGATTATTCTGTGCAGATCTGGTTGTCACACTACAGGAAGGATGTGGAGACTTTGGAGCGGATGCAAAATAAGTTTACGAGGATTTTGCCTAGATTGGACTATATTAACTACAAGGAGAGTTTAAACAAACTGGATTGTTTTCACTAAAACATCAAAGGATTGATAGAGGTATTCAAAATTATGAGAGCATGAACAAGGTGCATAGTCAGAGTCCTTTTTGCAGGTAGAAATGTCAAAAACTGGGGAACTAGCTTTAAGGTGGGAGGAGCAAAGTTTAAAGGAGATATGCAAGGAAATATTTTCAACAGAGGGTGGGAGGTGACTGCAACGCATTGCCAGGAAGGTAATAAAAGCAGGTAGAATAGCAACATTTAAGAGTCACTTAGGCAGAGACATAAACAGGTGGAGAATAAAGGGATATTGATCATGTGAAAACAGATGGAATTAGTTTAGAATGGCATCATGGTTGGCACAGAAATGGTGGGCTGAAGGGCCTATTCTATGTTGTATGTTCTAAGGCATAAATGTTGTTGTGGATAGGATAATGGAAGTAAAACTTTAGATACAGGAAATAGTTGAATGATGTTCTGCAAATGTTTAAGAAACTCTGGAAGAATGGCCTAATTTGAGTCGAAAGACTTTTCCTATTTATTTCTATTGTGTGCTATCTCTTATTAACCTGAGTCATGTTATTGAATTGTTTCAGCTCTAAATGAAATCTCTGAGCCAACTTTGCCTTGACCTAGGGATTGTTGTTTGTAACTGTTAATATTTTACTGACCAATGTTAAAATGGGTGGCAATGGAAGTTATAAATGGGAAAGAACTATTAAGGTAAATTGAGACATATAAGTAATAGCATATGGCAAAATGCTCAACAACCTAACACAATACAGGTTTTAAAGCAACACATTGTTACTCAGCAAGAAAACAAGCTATAATGAAAAGAAAATCACGTGAACTATTAAATACAGATGGAGAAAGTGAGAACTGCAGATACTGGAGATTAGAACCAGAGTGTGGCGCTAGAAAAGCACAACCGGTCAGGCAGCATCCAAGGAGCGGGACATTTCTGATGAAGAGCTTATGCTCGAAACATCGACTCTCCTGCTCCTCAGATGCTGCCTGATCGGCTGTGCTTTTCCAGCACCAGACATTTTGACTATTAAATACAAAACGTACCAAATAAAACAATCGCCCAATTCCTGATTTGGTTTTTGCCGCTTTTAATATTTGCATTCTGTTTTCCTTTAGTGTGACCTTTGGTGGGGTCATGTCAGAGTGAAGAACATAAGTACAGAAACAATGTAGCTGTATCCATGTTGTTCTCTTTTTGCTTTCCTCAGATTATTACTGAATTTCCTCAGTGTATTTAATATTGTTTCTTAAGCAATAGGTTCTTTAACCAACAGGATTTCAGGTCATGAAAGCTTTGGTAATGAATAGTGAACCAGAATTGTTAATGATCTAACTGCAAGGCAACATTTATCTAATAGCGATCATACTATAATCAAATTAAATCTTGGGTTTGAAAAGAATAAAATTAACACAGCTATTAATTATTGACAATCTGGGCAAGTAACTTTAGTGGAATGAGACAGAAACAGAAGGCAGAAGACTTGTCACAAATGTCACTGGGTACAAATTAACAGTGGGAAGTATTTAATAATTATTTTAAGTTACTATTTAAACATTAGTATGTTAAACTCTTTAGGGGCACAGCTCTAATTGCCAGGTAAAACTGCCATAATTAATAAAAGATTAAGAAATAACTGAAAACTAAAGGAAAAGTCATGGAATAGTATAAAAATAACAGCACAGACCAAATGAACTGGAACATTTATAAAAACGGCACAGGACAATAAACAAAAGTCGTTTAAAAGGGAATAAGAATCAAAAGATACAAAGGATTTGAAGATGAACACAGCAATATGTTACAGTAATACCAGAATAAAGAGAATCAACTATTACCACTAGAAGTTTTATTTTCCAAATTGATGAAACAGAGATGGAGAAATTATGGAAATATTATAGTGTCCTTGCAGGAAATGGGGTGTAACTCAGTCTAATCAATATAGCTTTGGGAATCAAACATTAAATGATAGTTTCTGCCAGGAATGGAAGCAGATAACTGAAAGTATAGAGGAGTCACTGGTAGAACATGTGAAGGGAGGAAACGGTAGAAATTGAAAACAAAGTTAAAGAAATTTTCCATTTTCTGGGTGGGACCAGGAAATGCCAGCAAAATAGTCATCAGTGTCCTCTCGCATGGGATTTTTCCTTGTTCATTCAACCCTATCCCATTTCACTTGCACAGAAACTACAAAACATCTGGCTTTCCTCAGCTTTGCCACAGAACTGAAATGTTAACTTTGTTTCCCTCTTCACAGCTGCTGCAAAACCTCTTGAGTTCCAGCATTTTTACTTTTATTTCAGATTCCCAACATCCCCAGCATTTTGTTTTAGTTCCAGAAATAAAGATGAAAACATAAAAATATGTGAAATAGGAGTATAGGCAGGCCATTTAGCCCTTAGAACCTGCTCCATTAATCTATAAGAACATGGTTGATCTAATTGTGGCCTTAATTCCAATTTGCTTGTTCTCCCTCTTAATCCTAAACTTCCAACCACCCCCTCACTTCTTTACTTACTCCAGAGATGTTGCATTCTTCCTGTAGAGGTTTCCTTTCTTAGTGGTATATACATTTGTTGAGAGCTGTGAAATCACACCTTGAACTGCTTCTTTACCATCTTTTAACCTTTTTGTTCAGCCCATTTCCATACATTTTCCTACATTTCTTATTCTCTTTGTTTTACATTTAAGCTGCTAGTTTCAGAGGCACATATCTCATTCACAATCTGCATATGAAATTAAGTGAACTTTGCCAATTTGATTAGTCAAATTAAATACAAAAATTAGAAACAGTCATGATAATTGCAGTTTTTTTTTTTACAGACTCGATGTGTAGTTCCTCCTATACTGTGGCTACGGTTGGGAGATTTATAAACTTTCCACTCTTGTAACCCTTCTCAAAGGTGAAAACCATCAAATATTCAATTCCCAATCTTGGTGATTTTGCAGTCACATCTCTATAATGGCTTTGCAAAATCATGTCAAGAAAATATGTAAATGATTGAACAATAAGTAGTAAATCACAATGTGACCAGCAACCAGTTAGCATTATAGGAGTTGCGGCTGTCGCTGTGAGCAATGGTTGCTGATTCCTTTTTGAACCATCCTTTAAATGTACATATTGGAGTCTTCAAATAAATTAAATTTACTTAGTTTACCCATCCTGTGTGTGAGATTTGTGCATTTTCATGAAAGAACCAGAGATACAGCAGGGTGTTATGAGCATACAAACATATAAACAATTCAACTCATTAAGCCAGATGACTAATCTATTTGTGTTTTGAATTTCACATTCCCATATATTACTGATTATCTTTGATTCTCTTGCTTAAGAAACATCTATTATTCTCTGCCTTTAAAATATTAAATGACCTCACCTCCACCATATTCTGAGGCAGAGATTCTGTAAGTCAAAAGAGGCAGTGGTAGCAGGATGATATCAATCGACTGGTAGTCCATAACCCCAGATTAATGTTCTGAGACCTGGATTTGAACCCCACCACAGCAGATGGTGACAGATGAATTTAATGAAAACCTAGAGTTTTAGAAAAAGTTAATCTAATTTCAACCATGTAAACATTGTCAATGTTGTAAAAACCCGTTTGGTTCATTGATGTTCTAAAGAGAAGGAAATCTGCAATCCTTACCTTATCTGACCAATGTGTGACTTCAGACCCACAGCAATGTGATTGTTCCTTAATTGTTTTTTTTCTTCACTGCCCTGTGAGTAATTAAAGATGGGCAATAAATATTGGCATAGCAGGTGATGACAAGTCCTGTAAAAGAATAAAGAAATGACTTGCAGTCTTCTGAGAGAAACATATTATCATCACTGTCCTAAAAGGGTGACTCTTAACTTCAAAACAGTGCCCTAGTTCTGAATTGACTTACACTAGGAAACACCATATCCATGGTCACCTTGTCAAGACCATTTGGGATCTTATATATTTCAATGAACTCACCCTCAGTCTTAAAATGCACTGAACAACAGTTCAGTATGTCTAGGTTTTCCTCATAAGAACAACTTGCTATTTCCAGGTGTCAATCTAGTAAACCCAATCTGTATTGCAACCATCGCATTTACATCCTCCTTTACATCAGGAGGCCAAAGCTACACACAAGATGTGGTCCCACCAATGCCCTGTATATATGAAGTATAATATCCTTTCGTTTATATTTGATTACTTTGCAATAAGAAGTAAAATTCCATTGAGTTTCTTAGATACTTGCTATACTTGCATACTAACTTTTTGTGACTCATGCACCAGAACACCTAGATCCTGCTGCACCTTGGAAATTTTCAGTCATTCTCCATTTCAGTAGTACTCTACTTTTTTTTATTGTTCCCATTGTAATGAACAATTTCACATGTTCATACATTATACTCTGTCATAATTTTGCCCATTCACTCATCTTTTTGATATTGATCAGAAACCTCCTTTTGTCCTCTTCCCATTATACTTTTCTACCCATCTTTGTATCATCTGCAAATTTAGTAACCATGATAAAAATGATATAAATTATAAGAAATTCAGGACCTGGCACAGGCTGCTATGGGACCCTGCTTATTAGATCCTGCCAATTAGAAAAATTATACATTTAAGCGTACTATTTTCTGCCAGCCAGGTAATCTTCTAACTATGCCAAATGTTCTCTCTATACCACGTACATTCTACTTTGTGCAATCACCTTTTAAATGGTATCTTGTCAAATGCCTTGTGGAAATCCAAGTACAGTACATAGCATTGTGAATTTAAAGACAACAGGTAATATTTGAAATCCTAGAATGCATAGTCCTTTACAGAACATTCAGGATCATATGTTGTGGGAAAGTCAGATCTGTGGTGAATATGAGCCACAAGTAAGTTGAGCATCCCACAGTGTAGCTGATGTTGAATTGGCCAGAAAAGCTGCATGGCTATTGAAACATGTTTGATGCATTTCCTGCACACGATAAAATTCATGTGAAGCAGAAATTTAACACTATGGGGTGAGTGTGCAAAACCTGGACTACAAACAAAAGATAAGAGAAGAGAGATTTTTAAAATGCAGCTACATTGCTGAATCATTGAATTGGAATAAGAGAGGTTACAAATGTGCGAGAAGGCCAGAATGTTTGTAAAAGACAAGTAACAAGGGACAAGGGGAGAAAGCGGAAAATTGTCATAAAGATATAGGATCAGCCATGATCATATTGAATGGTGGAGCAAGGTCAGATGCCTAAAAGGTCTATTGCTTGGGTGCAAGCATATCTGCATTGGGCTATATAGCTGCATGAGCTGCATGCGCTGCACTAGCTGATGTTGCACACAATGGATAATGTAATGGTTGTCGCTAAGCCAGCCAGGTGGACCTCATAAAATATGAGTTGCTGGACTGGACCAGATTAACAGCCCCAATCAGGAATCCTTGGCTGACACATAAGAACAGGGATGTCAGACATCCTGACACACTGAGAGCTGGCTCTGAGGGAGCTGGATTAGTGTCAAGGATTTTCCAATAAAAGGTGACTTGGTGATGGGATACTGCACTCTGTGGAGTTATATCATATAATGCTGTATATTCTATGTCATCCAGTTCACTCTTAAACTTCTCCTATATTCATTTCCTAGAAGGGTCAATCAACGGGGTGAGATCTTCTCAGACCTGCAGTACAGCATCATCTCTGATGTCTCTGCTAAGTCACAGTATTTCTGTTGTAAGTCAGGCTGACACATTCTGATTATTTTTGGCCTTGTCTACTAACACTGATAACTGGTCACAACATTGGTTCCATACACTGCAGTAACTTTGCTAATTCTGGTTCCCTCCTGTCCACCAGTTTGAATCATTTTGGTTTTCATGCTGACTTAGTGTACTGCATTTCAATTTCAATGCAAGGAACAGGTGACTAATTATACAGCTAAATTTGCTGTCATTGGTTTTAACATTGATTTTAAGTGACCTAGTTACCTATCCTTCAGGATTCTGACTGGCTAGATGTTTGGACTTGTCCCTTTATCGACTTTGGCTGTGAGTATGCATTTGTCACTCTTCACTAGTCATATGATGCTAATTGTAGCAAAAACATCTAGTTCTTTGACTTCATCCATATATCATGTCACATTCATAATTTCTGTTTGGTTTCTGGTTGAAGATTTCTTCACTAAATATTCATCCTGCATGGTCTTGCTGCTAACCTTGAGCATGTGCTTGTGTTTATGTAGGTCTCTCATGCACCCTCTTTTATTATACTACACATTATGTGGTCTTATTTCATTGTAATCTTTGGTTGCATTTCCAGAACTAGATTTCCTGAATTGGTGAGTCCAATGTTCTCTAATAACAATTCTGTTGCAAAACTCTTGAAATGTAGGACAGCTTTGCCATAGGTACAGAAGACTGTATTTGCTAGTCACCTTGCTTGTCAGCTAAGTTCTGGTGTTACCATATCAATACTGGTATGTTACCATATCAGCACTATGCTAGGAGGTGTTTTCCAGTGACAATGACTTTATATTTTCTGCCTTCTGTTAGCAGTCTTTTAATATTGTGACTTTTTTTCCTTTTAAGAAAAGCTTTAATTGAAGGCTTCATTCATTGTTAAAGCTACAACTAACTCTATTACCTGTCAGGCAGTTTCCAAAATACGAATAATAGAGTCATACAGCACAGAATCTGACCTCTCGGTCCAACTCGACCATGCCGACTATGTTTCCCAAATTGAACTAGTCCTGTTTTCTTGCATTTGGTCCAAATATCTTTTAAATGTTGTAACTGTAACTGCATCTACCACTTCCTCTCGCAGTTCATTCCAGATATGAACCACCCTCTGTGTGGAATAAGTTGCCCTTCAGATCATTTTAAATCATTCTCCTCTCACCTTAAAATTATGCCTCGAGCTTTGAACTCCCTACCCTAGGGAAAAGACCGTTGCTACTCATCTTATCTATGCATCTCATAATTTTATAAGCATTAATGTCACCCCTTAACCTACATTACAATGAAAAAGGCCCCAGCCTATCCAGCCTCTCCTCATAACTTAAACCCTCCAGTACCAATAACATCCTTATAGAACTTTTTCTGCATCCTCTCCAGCCTTCTTTTTATGCCATTGTGTTTCAGAAGAGAAGTAATTGCTTTTAGCTAATGGCACTTGTTTGTATTTAAGTTTGTCACTGTATTATCCTTTAGACCTTTGTCATTAAAAACTATTTAGTGACTGAAAGTATAACAGTATCTCATTGCTAGACCTCTTATAGATGGAGTGTGAAGCATTTGTACTTTATACAGACTAGATGTAATTTTTTCAAAGTGCTCATACTTGGTAATTTATTTGTTGTGGTAATTTGTGACTCTGTATTAGTTTTACATTCATTTAAAGTTACAACCAACGTTTTCATTATGTCCTTCTTTTAAAAGGAAAGGAACTTGTTCCAAGTACCCAAGACTAAAGGGACAACCATCACCTAACAAATGATCTCTAAAAACTAGTCATTGATGGGTGTTATAAGGAACTTGCACCGGTTAAGCACAATTCAGATGATGAGATCAAGCTTTCAATCATAAGGACATAACAGCATATACCCTAAACAAAGGGACAAGGAAGTTATTATAAAATATCGTTTACCATAACAGAGAATCATATAGCAACAGACTAATTGTAATGAGAAGAATGGTCCTGAAAAATTGGTATTTAAGGTATAAATTAGAGGATTAATCAGAGGAAGCCACATCATTCAATGACAATACTTCAAGGACCAATCGCAAATTGATCATGCAGTTTGTGAACCAGTTAGAAGTGAGCATTGCCTAAGTCCTCATCTATAAATGACAAAATGCAAGCATCAAAGTTCAGGAGTTAATAGGAAAGGCAAATAAAATGTTAGCCCTAATTTCAAAGCGAGTGGAGAAGAAAAATAGGGAGATTTTACTTAAACAATACAAAGCTCCAGTCATATGGCACCTGTGACCAGTTTTGCTTCTCTTATCAAAGGCAAGATACTGGAGCATTGGTGGCAGGCTGAAGAAGATTCAATAGGATGATCCTGAATATGGAAGGACTATCTCAGGAGGAGAAGTTGAGTGTGTTGGTCCTGTAGCCATTGGAGTTTAGAAGGAAGACAGGTAATCTTATTGAAACATGCGAGATTTTTAGGGCACTTGACAGGTTAGATGTGGAAAGGTTGTTTCTTCTTTTGCGCAAGTGTAGGAGCAGACGGTATGTTCTCAGATCAAGGGTTTGCACATTTAAGACATTTAAGATAGGAATTTCTTCTCTGAGGGTAATGAAACTGAAAATCTTTACATTAAAGCACAGGGCTGTCAATGCTGAATCATTGAATTTATTCGAAGCTGAGATAGATAGATTTCTAACCTGGAAATTAAGAGTTTCAGGGAAAAAGGCAGGAGTTGACGATTATCAGATCAAGGTGCACAAGCAGCAGCTTTCAGTAACCAAGGAATGTACACCAAGTTTCAAACTGAAGTTTGCAAAGCTTGCAGGCCAGTTGGAAGCAGAAGACCACAGAAGTGTTGGGAGAGACCAGAGACCAAATGTCTGAAATGAGAAACAAAAACTGAGGAACACCCAAAATGCTGCAGCCTTGCCTTGATGAATATTATTTTATAGCTGAAATTTCATGAGTTAAAACACCAGACAATCCAACTGGGAAATAGGAGATAGAGTCTTAAATAAACACTAAATAAATATTGGGATTGGTGTTTAAATTACAACCTTAAAAGTTTACAGTCTCCCTAATCAGAATAGGACATTATGGAAATTCAGTCTGCCTGAGTTTTGCTTAGAATTCTTCAATCTATTGACTCGTTGTGTTGAAGGGACTGGGTTTCACATGGTCAGGGATATGCCTGAAACCAAGTCCGTAGATGTAGTTTCAATGGTGAAAACTGTAATGAGTAGTGGATTGGTAAGATTGCAGGCCCTTATTAGTTATTGGGAAGCCCAGACAATCAGCATAAAACAGCCATGAAGAAATTCAATATAGAATTTGGAGGGATATTGCAGGCAGATGGGATCAGTTTAGAATGGCATCATGGTCAGCACAGACATTGTGGGCTGAAGGGCCTATTCCCATGCTTACTGTTACGTGTTCTATATATGTTTAGAAGAAATTACCTTCCCTGAAGAGTGGCGAGAATTTGGAACTTGCCGCAACAGAGGGTTGAAAGTAGATAGTATCGTAGGGAAGGTAGACGTATATGCGAAGGGGAAAGAAATAGAAGGTTATAAGATGATGTCCTTGCATTTGTCTTGGCACCTACTGATAAATAGATTAATTACCTCTAGCTGTTGTATGCGAGTCATCAGCTCCAATTAGAGCATTTTAATAGTTACCTCCAAAGATTGTCATGAAGGACTCCTCTTCTGTAGCAAGAAATGCCAGTGAATGTAGCTCTGATTAATTTTTTTTCTGTTTATTTTGACAATCTGTCCTGAACAAGGTAAATCTGAAAATGTATAATGGTGCCTACTCTTCAGCATAGAGAGGACTTGCAATGATATCTCAAATTCTTCAACTTCTTAGCACCATACATATACACCTAGAGTTATAGTTATAGAGTCATACAGCACCATAATAAACCCTTCCGTCCAACTCGTCCACACTGTCCAGACATCCCAATCTGATCTAGTCCCATTTGCCAGCATTTGACCCATATTCTTCAAAATCCATTCTATTTATATACCAAAGCAGATGCCTTTTAAACATTGTAATTATATCAGCCTCCAACACTTCCTTTTGCAGCTCATTCCATACAAGCACCACCCTCTGCGTAAAAAAGGTACCCCTCAGCTCCTTTTTAAAATTCTTCCCCTCTCACTTTAAACCTTACGCCCTCTAGTTTTGGACTCCGCATCCTAGCAAAAAGATCTTGGCTATTCACCTTATTGCCCCCCTCATGATCCGATAAACTCTATAAGGTCATGCCTCAGCTTCCAACACTCAGAGGAAAAATCCCCAGCCTATTCATCCTCTCCCATACTTCAAACCCTCTAATCCTGACAATATCTTTGTGAACTATTTTTTTGCACATTCTCAAGTTTAACAATGACACCCAGAGAGAAACCAGAATTATATGGAGTGTTCTAAAAGTGGCCTCATTAATATCCTGTACAGCTGCAAACTGACATTTCAACTCCTATACTCAATGTTTTGACCAATGAAGGCAAGCATGACTTTCAAGAAACAATGAAACTGCAACGCTTGGTCTCTTTGCTCAGCAACACTCCTCAGGGCCCTACCTTTAACTATATCAGTCCTGCCTTACCAAAATGAAACATCTCACATTTATTTAAATTAAACTCCATCTGCCACTCCTCAGCCCATTGGTCTATCTGACCAAGATCCTGTTGTACTCTGAGTTAATCTTTTTCACCATCCACTTTACCACCTATTTTGGTGTCATCTAAAAACTTACTAATTATACCTCCTATATTCACATTTCAAATCATTTATACAAATGACAAAAATACAGTGGACCCACTCTGAATCCTTGTGGCACACTGCTAGTCACAGGTCTCCAGTCTGAAAAACAACTCTCCATCACAATCTTCTGTCTCCTACCTTCAAGCCAATTTTGTATCCAATTGGCCAACCTCCCCTGGATCCCATGTGGTCTAACTTTGCTAACCAATCTACCATGTGGAACCTTGTCAAATGCCCTGCTGAAGTCCATGTAAATGACATCTACTGCTCTGCCTTCATCCATCCTCTTTGTTACCTCACAAAGAAAACTTGATCAAGTGAGTGAGACATGATTTCCCATGCATAAAGCCATGATGACTATCCCTAATCAGTCCTTGTCTTTCTAAATACATGTAGATCCTGCCACTCATAATCCCCTCCAACAACTTAGCCATTACTGGCGTAAGGCTCACCTGTCTATAGATCCCTGGCTTCTCCTTACAGCCTTTCTTAAATAATGACATCATGTTAGCCACCCTGCACTCTTCTGGCACCTCACTTGTGCTGTTGATGATACAAATATCTCAGCAAAGGGCCCAGCAATCTCTTCCCTAGCTTTCCCCAAAGTTCTGGGAAACACCTAATCAGGTCCTGGTGATTTTATCTTCATTTATATTGTTACTACACGGAGGTGAACCCCTCTGTTAAATAAACCAAATACCCAAAAAAGCTCACCCTGCATTGTAATCTGTTAAAATATGAGTGACAGAGAACTCCCAAATTCCACTACAGGGGAACCTCGATTATCCGAATACCAATTATCCAAAAATCGGTTTATCCGAAGGAGATCTCGAGATCCCGATGGAAACATTACATCAAAGACGTGTTTCCAACAGTGATCACGTCTTTTGTTTACAGTGATTAAACAGGCACCATCTCCAAATGACTGACTGCCTGCCCTCTCTCTCTCCCCACACTTTCCCTGGAGTTCTACACAGGGGTATACCCTAACCTACCCCCCGCAGGTAATCTCTCCAACAATGTCCTGTACAGGGCAAAGGTGGAACATGTCAAATAGTTGCAGCAAAAAGTTGTGTGTGTGACTGTCTGTATGTGTGCTATTTGGAGACTTACCCTACATAGGCTGCAGCAGCAGTCTTGGTGGTGTACAGTCCAGCTGCCCCGGAGAGGGGGCAGTTTTGGACAGGGTTTGGGGTGGGGGGAGAGGTGTTGCACGGGTTTGGGGGTGGGGACGCAGTGTTGCACGGGGTTGGGGGAGGTGTTGCATGGGGTTGGGGTGGGGAGAGGTATTGCATGGGGTTGGCAGGAGAGTGGGGTTGGGGGCAGGGGAGTGGGGTTGGGGCAGGGGGAGATGTTGCAAGGGTTGGGGGCAGAGGGGCGGTGTCGGATGGTGTCGGGAGTGGGGCCTCGCGCACTGTGTGCTTCTGCAGTCTCCTGACCAAGGAGCACTTTTAAAACTCCAAGCCCCAGTGGAAAGGCATTTAATCAATTAACCGAATAATCGATTATCCGAACAAAATAGTGCCCGCCCATCACGTTCGGATAATCGAGGTTCCCCTGTATTTAAAGAAAATGACATCAATTTATTTTCTAACTCTAAAAGTGTTTATTAAACAAAAACTATTCACAAATCTAAGCTCCCTTTCTCTAAACTGTTTACTATCTGCCTCCATCTCTATAAAATATGCTATTCCAATAAGACAGTCATTAAAATTACATCAACTTAATTTCAAAACAACACAGTCTGTCTTCTTCTGCGTCTTCACTCTTCTGGTTGTTGATCTCCTTGGGTTGTCTTCTTTTTTTTTACTGTGAGTATGCTTCATGTGAAAAGTTATGTTGATAGATGTTATATTGGTAGTTAGCTCCCTGGCTCTATGGTAGTTGCACTCTGACCAATTTTCAACATGTCTGCACTCTTACACCCCCAACGTCGGATCATCTCATTGGTTCAATGTTAGCAAAGCAATAAATTCAAACGCGATTGGGTTTAGTATCCTGGGGCATAATTTAAACTGATAGGTTAAATTCAAATTGTTGTCAAAACAGCAACCGAAACTCAGGTATCCATTTTTCAGCCAAATGTAACATATTTTCAATTTTCCAGTATACTCTGGGACTGCCATCTAATCATATACATAGGTGGTTGTAATCTCTCCGTTCAGAACAGCATTTTCCCTTTCTCTTTAAGGTACAGTACACACCTTCAACTTTAGAACAATACATTTTAAGACCTCCAGCATCTTCTCTTCTGTAATATGGACACTTTTCAAGTCAACACTATTTATTTCCCCAAGGTCCCTGCCTTCCATGTCCTCCTCCACAGTAAATACTTAATGCAAAATGTTTGTTTTATATCTCACCCATCTCCTTGTGGTTCCACATGTAGACAGCCACATTGATCTTTAAGGGCCCTAATAGAACAGAATCACTCTGTGAAAGGATATTCCATTTGTGTGGCTGGAGGACCATTAATCCATGTTTGAGTTACTTAACTATGCATTTTCATAATCACAGCATTAGAGTGTTATAGCAGTGAAGGAGATCATTTAGCCCTTCATACCTGCACCAACTCTATATCCAGTGCCAATCTCTTGCTCTTTCCACATACCTATGCTTTTTTAAAATTCAAATAAACATACAATGCCCTCATGAATGCCCCAATCCAACCTGCCTCCTCTGTACCTACATAAAGAGATGTGTTCTACCATATGAGGATCAAAGAAAAGAGATGGTCTTCGGGGTCACTTCATCTCCAAAAGGATTAGGAACGTGCATCATGCAAGATAGAAATCAAATTGGATTTGATGTCAAAACTCTATCATGAGTACAATCCAATTATTCAAACATAAAGTACAAGTCAGTTCCTCTGGTATTCTGAATCACAAGATTCCAGATGTACTTCTTAGGAAAATTACTTATTTTGGGAAGTGACAGCAAACATTGGAAATGATTAGCATAAGCTGTTGAGAATACACTGCCCAACAACTTCTAACTAAAATACAGAGGTGCTACTTCAAAATCTGTTCGAAATCAGGAAGCAAAGTGTCATTGAGCAAATAGCTGAATCCAATAAAAGTACTATAGGTGTCTCTTTCCCCTGGTCACTGATTACTTTTCAAAGTCTTCCGTCAATTAAAAATTATTTTTCAGAGAACAGGCCACACTATACAATGGCAGACCATTTAGGGATATGTATGCTAAAATAGTGAAAATCATGTAACAGCCTCACAACACTACCTCAAATCCAATGGCTTTACCTCCTCTTTTGTAAGATTCTATGAAACAATGGATGGCATTTAATGTCTGCCTCAGAGGTTGGCTTGGAGATGGCAAGAGGCGATCTTTCTAACAGGGCAGGAGGAGACTGTAGAGTGGAGACACCATCACTTTCCCACTCCTGCCCAGCTTCATGACTGCCCAACGCGTGTTACAGTCAATGATGTACTACTCAGTGTAGTCAGCAGACAAATTGCACAAAGCAAGTCCCCACAAACAAGAATAATAACCAGATGATCTCCTTTCTTGGTCAGAACACTAAAAATAACTTGTGCACATCTTTGAAATACAGGCATGGAGCTCTTTTATGCTAACCCAAAAGGGGAGATGAGGCCGTACCTGCCTCATTGTTCTCTGACTGTGAATCACTCCTTCCATTTCATATTGGAATATCAGCCTAGATTTTGTGCTCAATTATCTGGAATAGCAAGGACATCAAGCAGGTCAAGGCCAATTGATTCAGCATCAACTTGTAAATTCTTCCAACAGACTGATGAAAATGCATTTCTCTATATTTAAAAATAAAATCCTTCATTTACATTATTGTATGACTTACAACTGTCCTCGTGACATCCTTTTACATGTCCCTGTTGTGAAACATGTTTCTGAAGTTGAAAACATTTCTTTGTTTTTGTGAGGTATACCTTCTGATTGGGCCAATTTAGATGTTCTTTCGGTGTAAAACTAGAATTAAAGTATGTCGAGTCTGATTGACTACTGAGTACATATTTCAGGTAATTTTGACAATGAATTGAATATTGTAACACAAAAAACAAAACATTCGGGATGCAAAAATATGAAATAAAAACAAAGTACTGGAAGTACTCAAAGCCATACAGCGTCTGTAGAGAGAGATACCGAGTTACCGTTTAAGTTCCGGACCATGCATTAGAATTCACGATCCTTGTCCTTTGTTGAAAACGCCTTCATGCCTCTTCTCCTCCTACCTCTACAGCCTTCTCCAGGTCTGAAATATGGCCGAGGCTCCTTCCTAAATCTGTCACTCTTTCATTTCTTTGCCATATAATCTGAAACTGTGCTGCCCTTAACTAAATAAACGTCCCCTGAAGCCTTTTCCCCTGCAAAAAGCTGCAACCAACTTATCCCTTGGAGAATACCTTCACTCACCCGCATTAATTGTCCCACCACTGTGTTGTGTCTGTTATTTGTCTGAACGAACATTTTATTGTCCTTGAATGTCAGTAACGTCTTTTGCAGCTATTTCAGGCTATTGCTGAAAATAATTTTGTTGAATTGAAAATAATTGTAATCGTAAAACTCCGTATTAGAACTAAGACTGGGGGTGTGGTGACATTGCGCATAATCCCACACTTCTCAGAAAGATAACAAGACTTGGAGGTGAGCTACACGCCTTTGTCCGCATGGGATCGCTGTTTGGCTATTTTTGATCTGTTGCACTTCTCGCTGATCTGAGGTAGATGTTCTGCGCCTATAAAACGGAATTACTTTGCGGAACGTTTAGTTTGCAACAGAATAAGTTTTGAATAATGCCTTTGTCGTGTTTTGATTAAGTACAAAGCCACCACTGAAAATGTAGTGTTGCTTGAAAGAAAAGGAATGTTATATAACTTAATTCGAAAATTCCTTATTATCTTGGTGCGTTAATATAATGTTTGCATCTTTACACGTGTATTGTACGATTGCGAAAGTGACCGGCAAGTAAATTAGGAAAAGGGGAAGTTGGAAGAATGTAGAAATGCATTACAATAAAGCGAACAGGTCCTGCGATCTGCTTAGAGGGTAACGTTACATAGTCATCAATCCAAGTTGGGCCAAAGGGACCACTTAACTGCAAAAATTACATTGACCACCTCCAAATCTCACAGGTCCAACCCCCGCCTCGAAAATAACTTCCCCTGCTGGTTATTTTTGGAATTGATGGTCACATGGCCATAATACGGAAGAATCCATTACCGACTCTCACCCTGAAACTTGTAATAACAAAACTGTGCACAAACTTCAGGAGATATTAACCAGGCCTAGACATCTGGCCATAGAAGGGAATGGTTGAGAAATGACAACTTCTGCAATGGCGGTTAGCTGTATACCACGATTGTTGATGTTTCATTATGCTGGCATATTTAAAATGTTCGAGTTTTATTATTAATATTTCTGTTTACCAGTAAACAGTCGGGAGACTTCAAGAATCGTCTTTAAAACCTGTGAAATTCTGAATTAGAAAGTTGTATTCGTCAGCTTCATTACATTCGGAAAACGTGTGTGTCTTCAGTATTTGAAGTAGATTTCCTCACGGGAATATTTGTAAAACACATTTTTGTGTTATGTTTCCTGGGATGTAAGCGTCACAGGTGAGACCAGTATTCATTCCCCATCGCTGACTACTTTTGAGAAAGACGTGTTGAACCTTGAACCTCTGCAGCTCATGGTGGAAGGAGGTCGGTCCGGGATTTTAATCCTGTGGAGGAACAGAGGTATGGTTTCAAAGGCAGGGTGGTGGGTGGGTTGGAGTAGAACATGCAGTTGGTAGTATCTGCTGCCCTTGAATTGTTGAAGGAGATCTTGGTGAGTTGTTACATTGCATCCTGTACATGGTACACACTCCTGGGTGCGTAGAGTGGAGTTGGAAATTTAAGGTGCTGAATGGGATGGACAACTTCGCCTGAGAACGTCCATTAGTGGTGTGAAATGTTACTAAGGATGCTAGCCTGCATTCTTTCGAGAGATTCCCATGTCCATCTTTCAGAAAATTTTGAATCGGTCGCAGTTGTGACGACTCGTCATTCACATGATGTGGCCCTTGACTTTCCCTTCAATGTTCACCATGTTGCACTTAGTTTTCATTTGAGCAGCATCGACGTGTGTTTAATTCCTCACCGAATCAAGCAACATGTTTTATTGGCAACATGTGACACACACGGTCTAATAAAACCGCTTCACAAAGTGGCAATTTTATTGCTTGTATATTTTTATTTGTTAAGACAATTCCTCCTTTTTATATCAAAAGGTCTCCACAACAAGTCTAGTCTGTCAGTAGAGTTCTAATTATGATTTCTGTGAATGAATTCTTTAATTCCGTTGTAGACAATTTATGTTTACATAAGACCACACAGGTATCTTGGCAGCAAACTGTAGTCTACACTAGCATTAGGAAGTTGGTTACTCAGCTTATTTCTCAATCTGCGAGGTAAGCCTTACATGTACTTGAATAGGGGAAATACCTTTGTTGAAAAGAAGGCACAAACTGGGAATAAAGCTGCTGGGTGATGCAAAGAGAAAGAGAAACTGAAGGACGGTAAGTCAAGATAAAAAATGGGCACTTTCGCACTGTCTGGTAACTGGAGTCATACATATATAATATATTAAACAAGTATTACCTGCGATCGGCAGCTACCGACAGCCCCTTTCTGCCAAGGTTCCCTTGCGTGACCTGAATTGGTCGTTCGGAGCATTCCGGGGTGACGGGCAGATTTATAATGTTTAATACAGTTGTGGCCTGGCGATTAACTCGCCTCTCCTACTATGCCCATTCCCTGCTTAATTTTTCACTTTATGCACGAACCCCGGATTGAGCACCGTTCCCTCTGGCGGGAGGGGGAATGGTCCTGCTGGATTATTTTTTAAAAGTGTCATGTGCCAGGTTCAATCATTTTGTCCTTTGTTTTGGATATTGTGAAGGTTTATTTTCTTCAGTAATTAGATATCTGTGTGCATTAGGAGTTGTGAGTGTTGGAGTCTCAAGGGTGAGTGAGTTCAGCTTTGAGGTGCCTGGCCTTGTCCTCGGGCAGCACCGTTTTGTTTCCCCATTAGCACTACGGTTCAGTATTAGGTTGCAAGGCGCATCCAGGATGAACAAACTGACTTCATTATCACTTCAGGTCTTTATAAACTATGTTCACCAGGAGCTAGCACATGGAGCTGTTTAATTCACGGACTTGAAACTTGTGGATAGAGTTCAGCGAGCAAAATTTAGCAGAAGTACCATGCTCATAATACACTGGGGTAATTTTCTTTATCATCTTGTGCAGCATTGTTTTGATACACCTCTGCGCCACAAAAGCCCTTTAGAGAGCATTAGGAAACGATAGGCTCCCATTATAGATTCACAGTCCTTATTTAATATCCTCTTGGGCTTGCGGAAATGTAGAGAGTTATTTTCGGAAATGTAGAGAAAGCAGACTGGACTCTGAGGTATTTAATGCAGATTAAAAGTAAATACCTTCATCATAAGCGCATTGCAATTACCACAAAGAATGACAACTGACGCTCAGTCGGAACTTTCTAATGTCGCCACAAGCAGTAGGTTGAGATGTTTCAATCACAGAATTAAAGAATCGTGTTTCAACCACTGGGAAGTCATACACCACAGGTGCGCAAATCTTTTCGAATTTTTTTTAAAAAATGTGACAAAATCGCTTTAATTTTTCCTCAGAACCCGCAATTTAATTCCGTACACTTTTTGGTAGAATCCCTGAAAGTGCTTTCTTTTTTAAAAAAAAAACATTATAAAAACAGCTCAACTCCCAATTTGCAGGAGTACTGGAAATAGTAAAATACATCGCGAAAGCGCCAGGCCAAGGTGCTGAGAGTGGAACCAGTGAACCCAGAAGTGGTGGTATTGGGAAGGGTGCACTCTGAGCAGGCTGAGTGGTATTGGACCCAAACTCGATGCGAAGGGATTGTGCCGGAACGCTGCGTGCGGTCAACTGAACTCGGCCTCTAGACTTGTAACTATAATGATGTTTTAGCAACCATATTATAATGATTGGTTCGGCGGTTTCATGAGGCATTTTATTTCAGTTCTAAAATCTCGCTGCCTACCCCCGCCCCCACCCCTTTACGGAAAGACACCTCATAAATTATGTTCTATAAAATGTACACTGGGTATCGGATGTCTTTATGTGTAATAAGGTTTTAATTTTCACTCGAGTGCCATAAATTATTTGTGATTTAATTACTCAAATGATGATACACATTATATATTATTCAGAATCTGTAAATGCCTTTGAACCTCCGCTTTAGGTTCCTGTATGGTAATATATCGCCCGCGTTACTTGCTTGACTGCAGTAAGAACTGCTCTATTTAAGAGAGAATTTTGCGCAGACCGGTCCTGACGTTCGAATGTGCAAATATTTAGAGTTACGAAGGGTAAGTTTCTGATGCCAATAACTTAAATGAAGCCAAATATGGTTTTGCATTAGTCTTATCACATTTACAATGTCAAACTGCAGGATGAGAGATCAGCTCTCACACCTAATCCTTCCAGGAGTGTCACTCTATATGAGATCTGGACCTTCCACTTTCCACTCCAGTGTAATATCAGTAACTAACGAACACTTGTGAAGAGAAACGAACTTTACAGTATGAAGGTGCCCTGCATCTCACCTCTGTCCCCAATTTCATTCCGGTTTGTGACAGTCACAGGACTCGAAGCGTTAACTCTGTTTCTCTCTCCGGAGATGCTGCCGGACCTGCTGAGTCTCTCCAGCAATTTCTGGTTATGCTTGTTTCTGATCTCCAGTTCCTTATATTATTGTGACATTAATACCTGCTCATGCAGTTTTCAGTAGAAACAACTTGCGGCTTCGCTTCACATAGTAAAGTCCTCAAACCGAATTCAAATATATTTGTATGTATACGTAAGAGATCATGGACATTGAAGAGCCTGGGAGGATTGATGAGATACAACATGTGAATGGTTTGATGTTTATGAAGTATAGAGTGTTGTGCAACGTTTTGAACATCAACATGGCATCCTTGTGTTCAGACTTGGCTGGGTGTGTGTTGTAAATGATTACATTAAGAAAAAACAAAGGCGGAGGAGATTAGATGGCTTCGATAAACTTCGATAAACATGAGTCCCAGCATGTTTGTGACTAATTTGACATGAGTAGAGAATACATATACAATTTGAAAATTGAAACTTGAAACCTGCGCCAAAACCATTGACACGTCTTATAAAATGAGAACCAAATGTGCATAACAATTTAAAATGTCACCTGCAAACGTTCTCTGGAAGACAAATGGCGTTTCTGTATTGGCGCTGCAGCTACAACTCTTCCAGTGTTGTGACCTGCTGTGAAAAGGGGACTTTCCAGAATCGGGAGGAACAAGCAGGGAGGCCTTAAACATTTTGAGATGTTCGCTACACCCTGACATAGCGCTAACATCCAAGTGCACTCTGAAAGGCCATATAAACGCAGTGAGGGAAGGAGAACATGGTTGGTCCAGGCGATAGGTCCAGATATGCCACCTACCATTACCTCAAATAAAAACGAATGAATTTAGCAGCCAGTAAATGGGGCATTCACATGACGGGTATGGCACGGCCATCAAGTTTTATAATGCAAACGCTGCTTGAGCTCACGATCTGGAGCTAACCTGCCATCTGGATTATGTGAACTGAAACAACGTGGAGACGGATCTCTCACCCTGCTTCTTTTCGGAATTATTGTGGGCCATTATTGTGGATTTATATTCCAGTTTTAGCCTAGAACAGTTTGGTGTTTGTTCTAATGCTAAACATAAATACTCCCTGAAAAAAAAACACCTTTAGACGACCGCCTAACATTCCCGAAGTCCCCCAGGCGGTCTGTCAAACCTGCGCTTCTTTCTGCGTACAATACCTCCATGAACATGTAGTTGTGATCTGCAAATATACCTTTGACAACAACCTGCTTTTCACTGTTGATCCTCCCATTCTGAACAAACCCAGTACTAACCTAACTTACTTGTTTTCACTTTGCAGACATACAGTCTTGTTGTGTATTTGTAGCATTTTCTAGAAATTTAATTTCAGCTTGCCAAGCATTTAGAGGTTAAATTCACAACTGGTACATAATTTCAAGCCTCCCATTAAGCGACCATTGCTGAAATGTTAAGAACTAGAAATTCAAGCAACTGAGATAATTGATAACAAAAATAAACTGGAAATGAATTGATTAACATAATTTTCCAATTATAGAAATGAAAAGTGAACAAACCAGATAACTAAGAACATTAGGATGCTGCGGTTCGGTTTAGCATTGCTGGGTGGATCACAGGTTTGCCTCCAGAACTAACTAACTTTAGATGACCTTCCATACACTCTCAGTGCGCCACGATATGGTTAATGGCTTTGATACCATTTTACTCCTACATTGTGGCAAAGGCTGACATACATCATAGGCATCTACTGGACAGTCCTCACATTTTCAGCGAAAATTCGTTGTTTTTGGTCGTGTTGAGCTGATAATATATTTTCAGTCAACCTTGGGTAGACGCAATGAGGACTGAATCATAGAGTTCGGCTTCACTTCACGCTTTTTGTGTCGTCACTGTTTCACATTAATCCCAGTAAATGGAAGCTTACTTAAGTAACTATAGAGGGCTGAGAGGGGAGCTCTCAACTCCTTGTTCTGGGTTTCATTGAACATTGATCAGGGCCAGTTTATTCGCGACCTCTAATATTTATCACTGAATGTTAATCCTTGGTTATACCTAAAACGAGCTCGATTAAGAGAAGGGGATTTTTAAACAACTGTTCATCTTCCAGCTGTGAGGTTGTTTGAACGCTCAATTTGAAACAACATTTAGTAGCTGTCCTACAGACTGTACTTACCACATGGGACCTTATACTAATTCCCGAGGTGAAGCTAATGCATTTCAAGAGTTTACACTGGACAGTGCCATATCGCGACGTGAATTTTCAAATCTTAGTGATCCCGCAAGCAGAAACTGTACGAGATAGTTGGAATCATGGCATCCTGAAATGGTCACACCAGGGGAGGCCCAGTTTTACCTGTGCCAACTTTCTGCAAGAGTCACTCAGCGAACCCATTGCATTTTTATTCATTTTCAGAAAATTATGGCGATTTCTTCAGTAAAAATGATTTAGCGACTAATTTAAATAATTACATACACGGATACATTTGATCAAGTAAAAATAAAGCTATTTATTGTTGAAGCCAGCCAAAATGACCAGATAAACTATCAAGATTCGTAAATTTCGCCAAGAGTGAGAAATACAATAACTGTTGAGACTTCTTATCACTGGCACAAAATAGTACGTTTGATCTTTAAAACGAAAATATTTACAAAAGAAAAGATGTAGATTCGGTACTTTCCCGCCTGTATTTGGTGTTGGTATCTACCATTCTGACATGCACTTTTCCAGCCTTCCGCCCTGGCAGTTCCCGCTTGTACAGCCTTCATTATCTTAATATCATTGGAATGTATCAATGAGGTCAATAAACTGAAATCCATTCTCTCACTTTTCTTATATCCAAAATAAAATTCTGTCCTTAAACATGATAATATCATATATTGCTCTGCCAAACTTTCATAAGCGCGAAACGCATTTAAATGGAAATAAAGTTATGACAAAACGCATTTGTATATTTTGTTTTGTGGGAAGTAAAAAATGTTCAATGTAAAGTGATAATGTGTGCATCACAATCTCCCCTTCCCTTCGTTTGTTCTTGAGTTGTCTCGAGTTGACATGGTAAGCTGCCATACACTTGCAGTTCAGTTATGAGAGGTCATGTGCCGGGAGAGGTGGTGACGTTCCCTAAAGGATTCATTGCAAATAGGACATTTAAGCTTTTCCTCCCTTCGCCTTTTCACCAGCGGCTCCATGGCGTACTCCTTTTTGTGGTGCGATCTCATGTGGTACACCAAATCGGATGTCATTCTAAAAGAAGCGTTGCATTTGGCACACCAGTTCTGCGCGGGTAAACAAAAGGATGTGAAAGAAGGAGGAAGGAGGGTCAGTGCGGATGGGACTTGCAGCTGAATGGGCCCTGACGCCTTCGGCCAGAAGGCGGTGGCATAGACGAAAGGGCTTTGTTTAGCTAGGCCCCCTTGCATGGTACAATTGCCGTTCACCTCCGCGCTCTGGAGCTTTGCAGTTAAAGCATTGGCTGGATAAAGCCTCGCAGAGTCACCGACGGCAGGGTGACATTCCAAGCCAGGAATCACTTTCTGGGACACCAAGAGTGGAGAGAGCTGGGTAAAGGACCTGGCTGGCTGCGAGAATGCACTCTTCCTTTCCTCGCCGCCACACAGCTGAGAGACGCTCCGAAACGCACTGCCCATGGCAATGTTGTCCAGGCAGGAAGGGACTTGTGTTTCAGTCAGGACAGACTTGACGTCCAGCGGCTTCTCGGGAGAGCTGCTGATGGGCGCTGCACCACTCTTACCGTCTATGTCGGCGACACTATCTTTCGGGATCTGTTTAAGGTTCAGGGAAGTTCGTTTCACCTCAAAGAAGGCGCTTCGCTTGGTGTCTGCAGCGTCCGGGCTGGATGGTCCCATTAACCTTCCATTTTCCCTCAGGTTGAAGTAACCTCCTCTGAGCTGCTGGGAAGGACAGAGGAGATTTTCTCTTGGGATAGTCAGTGTTCTCTCGGACAGTTTTGCAGCGTGCAGAATATTGTCACTCTTTTCTTCCGCCTCATCGTACTTTCTCTTATTTTCATTTATGCTTTCCGTTTCTCGACGGTTCCTCGCATTCTCTCTTGGATTTTCCATATCTCTGGCGAGATTGTGAAAATCTGTGATGGTTTTGGTATTTTCGACATTGGCAAAGGCAGATAGTCGCTCGGATCGGCTGAATTTAACGCTGGAGCCGACAACTGTTTGGTGCTCACGGTCTCCGCTGTTCTTGGTGTTCTCGTCCGTGGCAATGCAGCCCAGCCTTTTCTGACAGCGGAATCGCAAATGTGCTAGGAAGGGGTATTCACACTGAAATCGCTGGCTGCACTCCAGGCATGTATATGGCGCAGATCCTGCGTAAAATGAAGCACATTAAAATGAGATTTCACACTCCTGCAAGTCAACTGTCTTCCAGCGTTCAATAATTTAACAGCCGGCTATAAATCATAAGGTTAAAGGCACACGTATTAAATGTTGAAAATATTTCATTTACGGGATAAATAATTCATGGTCATTATAATAATTGCATTGACCTTTTCTTTCTTCTTCAATAATTCACTGGTACCAACCGGATGATTTTATTCCCGGTGAAAGGTCACCTGACCTTTCCCTCTCCACAGATGCTGCCAGACCAGCTGGGTTTTGGCAGCATTTTGTGCTTTAATTCAGATTTCCAGTGCCCTCAACATTTTGCTTTCGTGCCACTTTAATTCTCCTTTTGTAACTCTTTATTCTCTGTTATGCTTGTCGAGATATTTAACCACATGAAATAGGTCATTCATTCTCCCGTCTAACTGTCCGTATTTTAACCTGTCGACAGCTCCAACACATCTACACACCTTATCTATCTATCTATCTATCTATCTATCTATCTATCTATCTATCTATCTATCTATCTCCATCTATCATCACACCGCCCCTTTTACTAAATTGTTTCATTAATTTAAACAATTGAAACTAATGTATTTATCCAACTATTTATTGCATAAGTAATCTTGTGACAAATCTGTACAATACTACATAATCTGTACATAATTAACTCAAAAGTACAAACTGACTACAGGGTAGTGCATTTATCTGGCTGATAAGGCTAGGTTGTGTTGTCTATCTCAATGCGAGTGTACCTTTGGAAGGAGAAGGGTACATTTCTGCTGCATTCTGAGACATTATAAATCGCAGCTCACCATTTATTTTGGCCTGTGCCCGGACGTTGCTGAGAAGCAGCAGCTCCAACAGTTCTTTCCCATACCACACAAGTAATTCTTCATCTTTGTCAATCCGCCTCAGAGATCGATAAAACAACTGGCCGTTTTTCACATAGGCCTCCAGATTTTGTTCTTCTTTATCCCTGGCCGACTGGACAAGCCTGAGCCACATTAAGCCTTCGGAGGAGCTGTTCGCTGCTGAAGTATCCACCTACAGTGAAGTGCAAAAGCAGACTATGAGCACATGCATGATGGATATAGGCCAATTACCAATGATCCGATGTGTGCTGTCTCTCGCTGCAGACGGCCTCTCGCATCACATAAATTAACTTGGGGTCTCACTGCAGATTCCCAGGCATTATGCAGAATCATTTAACAATAAGGAACCTCAAGGTCTGTCGTCCTGTTTAGCAGGATAATGTGCGCTATTGCTGAATATCATGAAAGTAAATGAGGTGATGATTTACTTGATACTGCCTCTACTTAACGTTTGAGCCTGTACTTGTAAGCATTCTGCAATAAATCGCGGTCAGATTTCAAGATTCATAAACTTTACGAGTACACCGTGCTTACTCTTTTGTGTTTCTTACATATGTCGTTAAACTACGAAATGATTTTGTACGGTAAATAGCTCCGGGAAAACATTATTCAAAATGTTGTGGGGGTGGAGAGCACAATGTGAAGGAAACCCTCTCTCAGCTAGATTGACACATCCCAGGGATTTATAACTCTCAATCAATCGATCACAGGACGGAAGGTTTAGTATCCAAAATAACAGGCAGGCCTTCAGTGTGATTTCCTCTTTCTGTTGACAGGCACTACCGCACTAGCCATGACCCTCTGCTGCCCGGCTTTGGCTAAGTGTGTGTTTTAGCGCCGTTTCTATGCTCATGGGAGAGAGTAAAGGAAGGACTCAGCTCGATGCCAGAGAACTAGGGGAAGGGAACGTGATGGAAAGGAACTACGGAAGTAAACCAAAGAGGGGAAAAGAAAAGCTTAGATGAAAAAAAGGAGAGAAAATGCAACGCGAGGTCAGTAGCCGAGAAAAAAAGTAGCAATATTTGTAAAAGAGGAAATCGAATATTGTCCAAAAGAGGGACTAAAGGAAAGAATTGAAACTGAGCCTACCCGAAAAATATAGGGCACGGTTCTTTTGTCGGCTGATTTCAGAGCAATGAAAGCGATGCTGTCGTAGAGGGATGTGTGGCTGAGCACGCACGGTCCAAAGATGGCATTTTCTGGAATGTCACAGGTTGTATACACGCTGGTGAAAATGTTGGTCAGACATTGCTGGACAGCTCTGCTGGCATCACTCTCCCAAAAGCCCTTGTGAGCACTTGGATCTTCCATCATCAAGGCTTGTTCTGGGAGGAAAGGATATAAAAAGGTCATCTCAGTGCTGAAAGACACGAAAAGAGTCAAAACGCTTCAGCTTGAAGAAAAGACATCGACAATAACGGCCGGTCTAATTATAAATTCCGATCTTAATTGCGAGACTCCGGGATCAAATCTGAGTCTCATGAAATCAGTACAAGCGGAGATGTGTCTGCTCAGCATCGTCGGGAGAGTGAACAACACGCAGCCCTTTTCTCAAATCTAAAGTTTAACTGCGAAAATTGAGAGCCCAGTAAGACTTGTTTGTTTCTGTCACCTATGTTGACTACTGTTCGCGCAGATTTTGTAATAGCTGGTTGCGTTTCGATAAATGCCGAATACAACATTGCCAAAGTGCCAGCAGTACCTGCCTTGTTTCCCAGTTCGATCTATTATTTTGGTTGAACGCAGAGGAAACCATTTCTCAATAAGCACCAAATGACACTACTCCCATGTTTGGAGGTGCAAGTGAAATGTACTGAGAGGGTCCTGTCATTTTCAGTGATTTGATGTCGGATAACGTTTAGGTCTTTTCTACAAGAAAGAACGTATGTCTTCTTCGTCCGCGCATCTCATTACCATAATACAACCCTTTCCCTCTGAGACTTTAATTAAAAGCAGCAAGCAGAGTTAATTATTTTACCTCGCCACGGTTACTTATGATGAGAATGAATCCCAGTTACCTTGTTCTACACAGGGAGAGATTCGGTCAAATGTGGCTTGTGAAATCTGAATTGGACGGGGTGGGAAACAGAGGGAATTTTGCATCGCTGCTATTCACCACAAGGTTTGAATGAGCTCAGCACCAATTGCCGGACTCCTTCCAGAGTCAGGGCTTCTGTCAAAGCCCGAAACCTCGACCATTGGATCAAGTAGAATTCGATGGCATTGTACAATGTCCTCGTCAATCCAAGATTCTACTATGACCATTTAGATATAACCCTCAATCTGGGGTTTTAAAAAAATTAAAAATAAGCAAAATGTCGACGGTGAACATGTAACATATGCTTTGGCCGTAGTCCGACTAATCAGCAGTTTATGCGTCTACATCTGAATTTTTTTTTAAAAAGTTGAAGACAAAGACAGTCCACTTATAACCCACACTCTCTGCCTCAAATATAAATAAGGTCCTTTTTACTTCCAAAATATTGCTAGTGAATGAGTAACCATCGATTCTAATCAATTAGCATTCACCCAGTGCAGCCTTTCATTCTACATGTACACTGAAATCATTAACACGATATGAACCGAGCCAAAAGGACAAATGGTCTTTTGCCGAACTTGAAGAGTCCACGAACAACGTTTGAACGCCGCATCGAACCTTCTTACCAAAACCTGCCGCGATACTTCTCAGAAAGTGATACTGTACAGTATATTCCTTACCTGATGAAAGAAAAAACTCTCCTCCGCGTTGCTCTCGGCCTCCCCATATACCTTTGTTTGCGAGAGAATAAAAATGCAAACTCATTTCACCAATGTTTTATTGTGAATGAGGTTGCGCGTCGCTTGAGGGGCGGGGGTCCCGAAAATAAATAAATATAAACGCCTTAATGAATATGCATTGCTTTCAATCCTCAGCAGAGCAAATCAGCGTTTAGGGCGAAGACCAGCAGCAACAACAACAACACACAAAAAAAGTAGAGACTCACCAGAGAGAGACAGAAAACAAGAACGACGTGTTTTGTTTAAAAGATCTCTTTCTGTGCTCTTTATTTGGGAAGGGATGTGTACAGGAGGAGGCAGGAGCAGCAGCTGGAAGATGCAGCGCCGTCTCGCTCTCTCTGTGCTGTCAGTGCTGTGGCATCGTTGGTGAAAGTGACAGGGACGTTGCGGTTCGGCTGCAAACAGAGAGAGAGAGAGAGAGAGGGAGCCGTGCAGAGTTACATATGGGCCCGAGCGTAAGTGGCAGACACTTTGGTGGAGATCATCTGTCCAATGGCGCGTGACACTCCAGCCCCCCCCTCCCCCCCCCCCACGAGCCAACCACCCGCTCCTGCTGCTCCCCATTGGCCAGCGGGCACCCGCTCGGCTTCTTGGTGGCGGCTCGTGCCCCTCCGCACCTGCCGCGCGTCCGCGCACGGCGCACGCGCGCATCTACACACACACACACACACACACAAGGCGGAAGCTCGCGCGCGGTGCAGGCTCCGGGTCCGATTGGGTGCTCGCCCCGTCACTGCCGGCGCACAAACTGGGGCAGCGCGCGGGATGGCGGGAGGTGATGGGCTGCAGGAGGGTGCCTCTGCCTAATACACCCCCTGCCCACCCCTTCCCTGGGTCCAGGAGCTGACAGGAAACTGAGTAAAGAGCGGAAGGTCTTGGCCGTCACTCCACCCCCACCACCCTACCGCACCCACTATTACACCAATAATGAGCATTATTTGACCATTTGAGGGCATAAAATATGCATCATCCAAAAGAGAGGCAACAACAGCCATACATACACACACATACACACACAGAGTTTTGGGGCGGAGGTGGGGGGGGGGGGCGAGGGTGCTACCATTTCTTATTTAACACAGATGGCAGATAATATTAATGGACCATCAACTCTCATTGGGCACAATTGTTTTTGTTTTGTCTGAAACATTTACTTCAAAAGTGACTCGGGATGACTGATCCTGACCGTTGCTGCAAAACTTTCCTTGTGTCGTAGAAAATAAAGAACTCGGGATTTACTTTTCATTTCAAGTCAGGTACTGCCTAACTTTGTCATTTGCGAAACAGCGAAGTGAATTTCCTTCCGGTTGGAATCAGAACCTCTTTGGAAAATGTGAGTGATACATGTGCAACTCACGTGTATCCCTACAGGCCCTTCGGCCCAACAAACCCACCCAGACCCATTCCCTTACCCTATTGTTGTACATTTTTACCCCTGACTAATGCATCTAACTTACACATCCCTGAACACAACGGGCAATTTAGCATGACCAATTCACTTAACTTGCACATTTTTGGACCGTGGGAGGAAACCAGAGCACCTGGAGGAAACCCACGCAGACGCGGGGAGAGTGTACAAACTCCACACAACCGAACCCTGGCGCAATGAGGCAGCAGTACTACCCACTGAGCCACTGTGCTGCCCCAATATACAATGCTAGCCCTCCCTGTATGATAAGGTAACTTGCATTAATGGGTTCTCCATAAATTACTTGTTTTTAAAAACGTCATTAGAATAATGGAGATCCATGCAGTAAATAATCGAAACTAATATCGTAAGATTTTAGAAAACGCAGTTCCCAATGCACTGTTTCTGCCATTTCTAATGGCTGCCAGATCTTCTAATTAACTGCAGAATAGTATGGTAATTAATAAAATTAATTTTCTATCAGTCGGACGTAATCTGTAATTACACGTATTGTAAAAGCGCCAATGCCAATAGGCAGAAAGAGATTCGGGATTGGTGATTTTGGCAGAGTTGTCGCCTTTCTTGATTATCGACTTCTGCCGAATATTTCACACCGGTCCGCGGGCTAAGGTTGCAAATATCGCGAATAACCAAACTTTTATCTTAGCAGCTCAGGATGATCAGAGGCTCCATAACAGAAGTTAAAAAGTCATGACTGCATCAGATGCTAACAGGGCTTGCATTATTGGAAGTACCAAGGGAACCACTGAGCTTTAAATTCTTCCGTCTAATTTGAATGTTGGGAGGCTGATTCTCTCAGTTGGTGAGATGGCTCGCGTGTGGCTCTCCACGAGTTCGCTTCCAGCTCTGGCTGAGGTGAATTTAGGACCTGCTTCTTTGCCTTCGCTGAGGATGGAAGGCAATTGCAAAAACCCGGTAACAGCAACTGCTAATAAATTTGACTCGGGACCAAACACTGGCAGGCTATGCACCAACGACCTACTTTCTGGCAAAAAAAATGGAACTCAGATTTTACTATCTAAATCTATTCCGATTACTCAATAACCTGGATGTCAGCTGTTTGAACATATGAAATAAAAATTTGAACGTACGCCACCCTATAGAATGATGGAACGCTTTGTACATATTAGGTATATACAGATACACAGCGCAGTACTCCATTCGGCCCATCGTACATTCAAACGTGCATCATTAGCTGGTACCAATTTCCTACGTTTCTCCATGTCCCTGCACATTATTTCTATTCAAATAGTTATCCAATACCTTCTTGAATGCCTCAACTGAATGCGCAGACGTCCCCACGTGTAGCACCAATAAAAAATTCATGCACATATGGAGGTATATAAATACCTGTATATGCATCTACACATGCAGAAGTTGCATAATACCCGTGAACACATCTAAACATTCCTCATTACTACATATATACACACATATGCACACTCCTTTCATGAATATTTAATCAGAACAACTGTAATTATACTATGTTTTACATCTTCATGTAGATTTCCACTCAGAAAACACACATTTTCTGCAAGCCTGTGGTTTATACACTATTCACTATTGTAGTTTATTGTATAACACGAACTACATGAATTCACTATAATGAACACCAGCAGTATTACGCTTGGGATGTTGCTATATAAACAATTCAGTGGCTACATTATCTCTTCAATGATGCATTTTCTGAATCAAGTGTGAAATCTGGAAGCTGTCACTCAAAGTATTATTTTGTCGCTGCTGTATTTTCAGAATTACCAAAACTCTACGCTGAATTAGAGCATAATGAATAATATGCGGCTTCAAGTGGGGCATCAAACTGTAACTAATAGTGGCTTGTATGCCAAACCATCGACATCACGTAGGGATAAAAATATGAAAATATTGATTTTAATTTATTGTGTTTATGATTATGGGTTGCAGAAGCAATAAATAAACTCACCCTGCAGTGCCCAATGAAAAACGCACAGGCACACATACTAGCAGCAGCGGTAGGCTGTTTGCAATTCATGTCTATCTCTGGTATTTATTTAGCTATGATCAAAGAGTATGTTTTGCTATAAAAACGTAAAATTAGCAAAGGTAAACAGCCGATAGCTGCTTTGGCAAGTGTGATTACTTTGATCAGCTTCGAATTGCGACACTCAAGTATAAACACAAAAACCTTAAAGCCTTTCGATTAAATAATTCGAGAGAAATAAAAACAACATAAAATAGACAATAATATAGAAAAGGCGGTGCTTTTTTTTCTTCTTTTGCAATATCACTAGGAGAAAACAAACAAAACGTTTCAAAGACTATTATCATAAATCTCCCTTCTCCACTCTTCCTCCCTCCTCCCCAACCCATATTGTGCCTCTGACCAACGATGCATGCTGAAACCCTTTTCCATAAAGTATTCAGTATTAAAACCGCAAAGCTCGCCCAATCAGTAGCCATCTGCCTCCACTATAATAGCAACGTGTGTGACGAAGGATGGCTGCTAGTGCAGAGTCACAACCGTGCACTAAACAGGTTGACAGGACCGAAGCTGGCTGCAAACCAATACCTAGCGCAGTCCCCGGTTAAAGAATTTCAACTGTATGGACCATGAGCGTTATCGTAAGCAAGGCCGACTCGTATAAAACAAACTATAAATATATTTTTTTTCATGTATACATACTCTAAATGCTGGCCCATCACTTTGACGAGATGTGTTGATTAAATGCAACAGCTGAAAACTGTTTTGAATGGTACCTGCCTATTTATTGAGATTTCGCGTTATCGTCGCGGCGATCCACGCCCTCCAAATGAAGTCCTGTACTACCAACACGTAATTAGTTATCAGAGCAAATTGTGAGAGAAGTCAGGAATTTTACTAGGTTCGATCGGTGGTCATGAGATTTGTTTAAAAACAAAACAACTGGGGACGCGCTATCAAAATGAAAATGAACGTTTTACAGAATGTGGATAAAAGTTAGAGTCTGACTTGGATGTTTTGATCAGTAATCCTAATGCTAAGGAACATATAATAAATTAACAAGTAATATAATGACAACATTGGTAAATTGATTAATTCAACTCGGGAGTAATACTCCACTGCAGGTACCCAACTGGTTTCAGCGTGTTTTGTTCCTGTGCATCTTACCACCATGGTGATCTTGCGACCGCAGCTGCAGTGTGTCAGTTCAAGCTGCTGTGAGGGCTCCAGTGCAGCTCACAGTAAAACGGGCAAAGATTGATTGCACAAAACTTTTCCCTTCACACAGTGGCTTTCACATGCCCAATCATAGAAAAATGAAGTGCGATTGTTTTAGGATTTTCACAGTAAGCTGTGTACATAACTTAAGGCTACGTTTTTAACAAAAAATGCATTTAATCTGGCAATAAATTTATTCTAGAATTTCGTGTGGACAAAACAACGCACATATTGAGGGCAGTATCTTAAAAGATACGTCAAACTCTACGCTAATTGTGTTTACTCATCTCAACTCGAAAGAAAATTCGGTACTTTAATTCTTCTAAATTCTGCACCATCTCCGTAGGCTTTACAATGCAATATGCAGCTCTAACTGATGCTTAATCTCCATTATTAATACCGACCAGAATGGCGCTCTTTTAATCGGATCAATTACAGTATTCCACACTAGCAATCCCTGCATGTATGAACCAAGCACACAGTTCTATAGGTAAAGTGGCATACTTCATATTGCACTCCTTCAGATCAGATGTACTTTTCTTGGCGGTGATAAATTAATTCAGTGCTTTATAATTTAGTTATTATTTTAAAGAAATTGCTGTCACCTTATAGAAATGTGCCTAATGAAAGAGGAATACTATTGAATGGTGGGTGGAGAAATTTAATAGGTAATTAGTATTGTCAAGTGCTATCTAATTGCTCATCATAAAATACCGGACGATCGTTTTTGTCAATAGTAGTAGTCGTAATAGTTGACTAACAGTCAAATAATTTTATTTCACCCGCTGTTTTTAACAGCCTGTAAGTGCTTTCATAAGTGAAACAAAAATGCCATGTTTTCGGCAGTGGGAGGGATATCCAGCAGAGCAGCCCGATGTCAGTATCTTTTCTCGAACACTGATCATAGCTACTCATTTCGCAAAATAATGGAGTTACTCTTACCCTTAAAATAAAAAAAATTGCAATGGATGCAACAGTCAAAAATGAAAGTCATTCATTGGCAGTATTACAGCTGTGTTCCACTCCTTTCTGATTTAGACGCGGTAAGAACACACTTGTATGATATTGATATATAGGCGTTTCGATTATGAAAGTTAATTATGCCGAAAATTGTACAATGCAAATGAAAAGCGAATAAAGCGAATTGCTGTGCATTGCGATGCTTATTTTGACATTGAAAAGAGGTCTATCCAGCTTATTTAATTGTCCAAATGTGTGTATGCATGTAACAAAGATGCCTACGGTCTTGTCCAAATGGTTGCTTTTAATAAGTACCAACAACTGAACTTTCCGCGTCTTCCATAACGGGCTAATTACCTTCTTTCACACGAGAAGGGAATGAGCAGCAGATAATATGATATCCATTAATATGTACAAATTCATTGCTGTTTTCCTTTTACTGCTTTTCAGTTCACTTTTACCTGGCCATTATGGTTGCACCGTACTTTACAGGTTCGTGGACAAAAGGAGACTGTCGGATATTACTGGTTTCAGTATTGGAAACAAAGTATCGCGTTGCGTCTAAACAATATGTTGTGCCATAATGTTCCAGGTTCTAATTATAGACTGCAAACTTCTCTCAGATTTCTGATCTAAGTAACATACAATTTGAGCGCCAATCTTTTGGGTCTTTTTAATCGTCTCCATTAAGCACGAATGGGTATATGGCTCGGCGAACTGTACACCAAGCCGAACAATTATGGTCTTTTTGAGCATAAGTTTGTGATCTTTCTTTCTTCACACAGCGTAGAAACAGACACTTCGACCCACCATGCCTATGCCGACCAACAAAAAACAACTACACTCATCCCATTTACTTGTACTTCGTCCACAGCTTCCTATGTCCCGGCATTTTAAGTGCTCATCCTGATATGCTCATACTGATGTACAGTATAATGCACTGTCTATTCATTAAATGTTAAATATATTTCAGACGGTCCATCTTACATTTTCTTTCCAATATTATTTAAAACTGGCTAGTTGATGAATCTCTTCTGGACTTTTACTTTCTTGTTGTACATCACAGTATGTCTACCATCAATACAATTGGATGCTATATTGCCAAGTCAGAAATCACTTTTGACGACTCACTTGCATAAGTCATTGCATTAATATGTTTTTACGTGAAGTAGCAACACTTAAAATGTTAGTTTATATAAAGCGTAGAATAAAATCAAAAAACCTGAAAATAACCCAACTTACCTTTTTTATATATATTTGATCAAGTGTACAATACAATATTTCCAGTAGTTTGCAAGAAGTGTGGAGGCTGTTCTTTCTGAAGTGCTCAGTTGAGGCTTTTGTCCTCTCTCCAGTTGCAATGTAATTAACCGCGTCTGCATGTATCAGTCGTTTCGAGGCAACCAATCTGCTGAATAATTTGACTGTTAGAATTCAAATAACACGTACTCCGCTCAATAAAGCAAAAAAAAATCTATTTTCTTCACAGTTTGTACCCCGCATCATCTTTAATCAGAAACAAAAAAAAACAAAACTGTCTCTTAATAACTCTAATAAGCAGAAATGTGCTACATATATAGAAGCAGAAGTTATTTTCTTTTAAAACTGATTGGAGTTGGTGTGATATTACGACTTTCGGACTTAGTGCTATAACTAAATGTGTTACCATAGCATTCTTTGGAAATCGTTAAAATCCAGTGTTGCAAAAGTAATCAGAATGGCAAAAGACTTCAAAAACGTGTACTTATATCACGACAGGATCCCATAGTAAACACCTGGTAAATAAAGCATATCGTACTCGCCAACAAAGATAACTTCCAATGAATATTCCATGTTGCACACACTTCCTTTAACTCTGGAAACTGCTAACCACCAAGCAACAAATACTATGCACCAGAAGGACAGTTGAAATGTAACGTTGCCAATTATTATAAACAAAAACACAAGTAATAGAATCCTATTGTTTGTATTAGATCAAACCAGCAAAAAGCAAAGTGTGTCTCTAGCAGCATGCTATTGCTAAGTTTACATAAAGACAAACTCGGAAGTAGTAGTAACCTGTTTACTTGTCAGAAGTTTGCATTTATCTGTTCTAAGTTATTGTGGTTTCAATTACTTCTACTTTATTGAGCATCTTAATGTCAAACATGACTGTTTAATACAAATCTAATGTGGATATATAGAACACGACTTACCCACTAACCATTAACAGCCAAATGACGCTAGATCGCTTGTGCTGCTATGATAAATCAGTTGTTCAGTTCCTTAGAGTATGAAAGTAACAAAGATATCCAGCATGCCAACCCTTTAGCTGAAGACAATACCTGGATGAGTGCAATTGGAAGTTCAATACTCACCAGGAAATAAAAATAGCAAATGCAAAGTTACCTCGATTGAGGGAACTCGCGCGGCTGATGCACGCGTGTGGGCGGGAACATTACTTTCCAAACTCTAGTTTAGCTCATTTCGGTTCGATGGATTCGAGACTGCAGCAATCGTTCAACGTGTAGGTATTTAGGGGAGGAAATGAAAACGTTAACCCATAAAGGCAAGTTATCATGGTCCACCAGCTAGGCATTGAGCCAGCCAATGTCATGCCCAATGGCGCTGAGATCTTGACATCTCCTTGGGTTATCGACCACACAGAATCAAACATGCAGTTAGCATTTTCTTTCTTCTTTTCTCTATAATAGGGAAGGCAGTGATGTTGCTGCTCTCGCTTTCTCCCCGCGGGGAGGTAACAATAAATAGCCTAGTTGCAAAATCACACAGACATAAAGACATGATTGTGCATTAAATTGATCTACTTTGCTGGTCACATATTGAAGATCTGCATCTGTTGATACTTTGGAAGTCAGAACTCAAACCGTACTTCACAATGGAAGCAAACAAGTTAAAAATTATTCAAACTGCGCTGAATTTGGAATAAATTGTATACCCCAGATTCAAAGATTTGACGTTATTCACAACGAATCACTAAACTATGTTTTTATAACGTTCCAAGCAGTAAACATTAGTGGAGAACTTAATTGTATCAATATTCCGAAAAACGTACTTTGCATTTGAGAACATCAAGAAAGTCTTGGTAGTGCGGAATTCCTTATTGGAAATTGTTTTGTTGAAATTCCAGTGGAGGGCAGAAGAGTTGAAAGAATAAGTGAAGAACATCAACATGTTGGAGCTCCGTTTCTGTACCAGTGGCACAGTCAGCAAAGCTTTAGTTGCAAGTTAATGACACCTACTCAATTTACATGTGCGGTCTATATTTTAAGTCACCACTTATTAGATTTCTGGTTCGATTGTTAAGTGGAGGATGCAATTGCAGCAAAAAAACCAAAGGATCTGCCACAAGCCCCAGATCATTAGTAACCCCCGCCCAACCCAATGTGAATGTAACTATGTTTAACTCAATGGGACAGGTATAAAAATGAAAAACAATTACAATTTGCAAGTGTCCCTCTTACAATATTCTTCACCGCGATAGGAGACCTGTCTACAGTGACTGGCCATCAGCTAACTAGGGATTCTACTGTTCTATTATTCTACTGCAATAGATTGCATCAGTAGGCCACTGCACATTATCATGTAGACACGCAGGGAATGGTGTGATGACATTATTTTCCTTTTAGATGTGCGAAGGAAAGACAGATTTGTTATTTGTTGAAAAATGCAAAAGACCACACAAAGAACGCAACCAGCAAATATCCTGGCTGGCATATGGGTCTTTTTTTAATGCCATATGCACCATCTTTCAGATTAGCTGGCACCGCAGCAATTGTGGTAAGTCTGCACGCTGGGGAGCTACCAATGTTTTCTTCCTAGATGGGAGTTAAACACACAGAACATTTCAATGAACGTGTATTACCTTTGGGAAATGCGTTAAGGTGTTGGAGATCAATAAAATAATAGGAGCGTATTTAAAGAAAATTCTTCACGTTTCCACGTAAGGCTTCATTTTAATACGAAAGAAACAATGTGTAAGAAGGGCCATTCAATTTTATTACCTTTGGGCAGTTTGAAAATAAAAGGACCCTTTTCTTCATTTGGAAACGGGAAAAAAGTCAACTAATAATATGTTCACCATTCCGAGCAATTGTAATTAAGGTTGAGTAAGGGGGATGGGGGCGTGGATAGAAACTCCAGAAAAATGTATTTCCGTTTTCAGTTATGAAAAGATTTGCTTTGTTTTAATTCAGAAAGTTATTTTGCAGAGTGAGTTCAGAAAGCATTTTACAGGAAGTCATGCCATTTAGATAAATAAGCGGCAGGTTGCCTGGCTAGATAATTTTACGGTGTTTGCTGACTTGATAGAAGGTCACTTTGAACTGCAGTACATTGCCGCCCATTTCCATGTAAATAACATCTCATTTTTCTAATGTTCTCGCCAAAATGGAAACCTCATAGTTTCTCTCATTATACCCCATTATACTAAAGTGTTGGCCACCCACTTAACGTGGTCGACGTTTCGGGCAAAAGCCCTTCATCAAGAATAAAGGCAGTGAGCCTGGAGCGTGGAGAGATAAGCTAGAGGAGGGTGGGGGTGGGGAGAAAGTAGCATAGAGTATAATAGGTGAGTGGGGAAGGGGATGAAGGTGATAGGTCAGGGAGGACAGGGTGGAGTGAGTGGGTTGAAAAGGAGATAGGCAGGTCCGGACAAGTCATGGGGACAGTGCTGAACTGGAAGTTTAGAACTAGGGTGAGGTGGGGGAAGGGGAAATGAGGAAACTATTGAAGTCCACATTGATGCCCTGGGGTTGAAGTGTTCCGAAGCGGAAGATGAGACGTTCTTCCTCCAGGCGTCTGGTGGTGAGGGAGCGGCGGTGAAGAAGGCCCAGGACCTCCATGTCCTCGGCAGAGTGGGAGGGGGAGTTGAAATGTTGGGCCATGGGGCGGTGTGGTTGTTTGGTGCGGGTGTCTCGGAGATGTTCCCTAAAGCGCTCTGCTAGGAGGCGCCCAGTCTCCCCAATGTAGAGGAGACCGCATCGGGAGCAACGGATACAATAAATGATATTAGTGGATGTGCAGGTAAAACTTTGATGGAAGTGGAAGGCTCCTTTAGGGCCTTGGATAGAGGTGAGGGAGGAGGTGTGGGTGCAGGTTTTACAGTTCCTGCGGTGGCAGGGGAAAGTGCCAGGATGGGAGGGTGGGCTGTAGGGGGGCGTGGACCTGACCAGGTAGTCTATGGAGGGAACGTTCTTTGCGGAAGGCGGAAAGGGATGGGGAGGGAAATATATCCCTGGTGGTGGGGTCTGTTTGGAGGTGGCAGAAATATCGGCGGATGATTTGGTTTATGCGAAGGTTGGTAGGGTGGAAGGTGAGCACTAGGGGCATTCTGTCCTTGTTACAGTTGGAGGGGTGGGGTCTGAGGGCGGAGGTGCGGGATGTAGACGAGATTTGTTGGAGGGTATCGTTAACCACGTGGGAAGGGAAATTGCGGTCTGTAAAGAAGGAGGCCATCTGATGTGTTCTATGGTGGAACTGGTCCTCCTAGGAGCAGATCCGGCAAAGGCAGAGGAATTGGGAATATGGGATGGCATTTTTGCAAGAGGTAGGGTGGGAAGAGGTGGAATCCAGGTAACTGTGGGAGTCGGAGGGTTTGTAAAAAATGTCAGTGCCAAGTCGGTCGTCATTAATGGAGATGGAGAGGTCCAGGAAGGGGAGGGAGGTGTCAGAGATGGTCCAGGTAAATTTAAGGTCAGGGTGGAATGTGTTGGTGAAGTTGATGAATTGCTCAACCTCCTCGCGGGAGCACGATGTGGCGCCAATGCAGTCATCAATGTAGCGGAAGAAGAGGTGGGGAGTGGTGCCAGTGTAATTACGGAAGATCAACTGCTCTACGTAGCCGACAAAGAGACAGGCATGGCTGGGGCCCATACGTGTGCCCATGGCTACCCCTTTAGTCTGGAGGAAGTGGGAGGATTCAAAGGAGAAATTGTTAAGGGTGAGGACCAGTTCGGCCAAACGAATGAGAGTGTCAGTGGAAGGGTACTGTTGGGGACGTCTGGAGAGGAAAAAGCGGAGGGCTTGGAGGCCCTGGTCATGGCGGATGGAGGTGTAGAGGGATTGGATATCCATGGTGAAGATGAGGCATTGGGGGCCGGGGAAACGGAAGTCTTGGAGGAGATGGAGGGCATGGGTGGTGTCTCAAACGTATGTGGGGAGTTCCTGGACTAGGGGGGATAGGACAGTGTCGAGGTGGGTAGAGATGAGTTCAGTGGGGCAGGAGCATGCTGAGACAATGGGTCGGCCAGGGTGGTCAGGCTTGTGGATCTTGGGAAGGAGGTAGAACCGGGCAGTGCAGGATTCCCGGACTATGAGGTTGGAAGCTGTGGGTGGGAGATCTCCTGAGGTAATGAGGTTCTGTATGGTTTGGGAGATGATGGTTTGGTGATGGGCGGTGGGGTCATGGTCGAGGGGGCAGTAGGAAGAGGTGTCCTCGAGTTGACGTTTGGCTTCAGCGGTGTAGAGGTCAGTGCGCCAGACTACCACTGCACCCCCTTTATCCGCTGGCTTGATGGTGAGGTTGGGATTGGAGCAGAGGGATTGGAGGGCTGCGCATTGTGAGGGTGAGAGGTTGGAGTGGGGGAGGGGGGTCGACAGGTTGAGGCGGTTAATGTCCCGACGGCAGTTGGAAATGAAGAGGTCGAGGGCAGGTAATAGGCCAGCGTGGGGTGTCCAGGTGGATGCAGTGTGTTGGAGGTGGGTGAAGGGGTCCTCGGAAGGTGGGCGGGAGTCCTGATTGTGAAAGTAAGCTTGGAGGCGGAGGCGACGGAAGAATTGCAGTTTTCCTCCTCTCTCTACAAGATTCTCAGGGAGTCCCTCTCCCACTGCAACTCCCAGGTCATTTCCTCTGCCCTGAAGCTCTTCAACCATGTCGTGAAACAAAATCGCTACCACAGCCACATTTGCTTCCTCAGTGCCTGCCTCCGTAACCAACTTATCCCACACGGACTCCGGACCACCTTTAAACCGGCAGCGTTCGGACCCGAACAGGACAAACAGTACAGACTACAGATTCAAAAACACCAGCAACAGTTCTCCTTCAAGATCCTCCGCTCCACGCAGCAATGCGCCAGCACCTAACCTCTCTACAGTCATCCCTGCCTCAGCTGAGGGCCACACTCTCTCAGAATTGCAAAGGACCACTCTGGACAACATTCTCAGGAGAATTCATACACTCAACAAACAGTATTTTAATTCCATCTCAAACATCAAAAACTGTAAGTACAACAAACTTTTGTCCACCCACCTCCATAGCCAGCGCTCCTCAAACATTCTAGAAGATTTCCATGGCCTCGGAACCTATTCCGCCATTAGCCATGCGACTGATGAAGCTGCCACCCCCACGCTGATTGATGATGTCACTTCTGCCCCCATCATGGCCACTCCCACAACCACTTCCACCCCTCACAATTCCGCATGCATTACACGTGACATCACTTCCCCCCCTCACATCATCGCTGATGCCACATGCTCAGTGACTTCCGCCACCCTGACTGCCGTGGTCACCACCACTTCCGCCCCCACCAGCGCCACTCACCTGCATTCTGCTGACATGCCCCTCACAGACCCCACTGTCACTATCCCCACCCCCCAGAACCCCGAGGGGAACACTACCTCTGCTCATGACTCCACCCCTATTCTCCCCACCATCACACCCACTCCAGTTACAGGTTCCGCCCCTACTCCCAGCTCTACACCCACACCAGATACCAGCTCCCAGCCCTGCCAAGTTTTCACCATCTCTGCAGACCTCCCGCTCACTGAGGACGAATGATCAGTCCTTAGCAAAGGACTCACTTTCATCCCCCTCCGTCCACGCATTAATGAATTTAATACACGCCGTGACGTCGACAAATTCTTCCGTCGCCTCCGCCTCCGAGCTTACTTTCACAATCAGGACTCCCGCCCACCTTCCGAGGACCCCTTTGCCCACCTCCAACACACTGCATCCACCTGGACACCCCGTGCTGGCCTATTACCTGCCCTCGACCTCATTTCCAACTGCCGCTGGGACATTAACCGCCTCAAACTGTCTACCTCCCTCCCCCACTCCAACCTCTCACCCTCACAATGCGCAGCCCTCCAATCCCTCTGCTCCAATCCCAACCTCACCATCAACCAGCGGATAAAGTGGGTGCAGTGGTAGTCTGGCGCACTGACCTCTACACCGCTGAAGCCAAACGTCAACTCGAGGACACCTCTTCCTACTACCCCCTCGACCATTTACCCCACCCTCCATCACCAAACCATCATCTCCCAGACCATATAGAACCTCATCACCTCAGGAGATCTCCCACCCACAGCTTCCAACCTCATAGTCCGGGAACCCCACACTTCCCGGTTCTACCTCCTTCCCAAGATCCACAAGCCTGACCACCCTGGCCGACCCATTGTCTCAGCATGCTCCTGCCCCACTGAACTCATCTCTACCTACCTCGACACTGTCCTATCCCCCCAGTCCAGGAACTCCCCATATACGTTTGAGAAACCACCCACGCCCTCCACCTCCTCCAAGACTTCCGTTTCCCCAGTCCCCATTGCCTCATCTTCACCGTGGATATCCAATCCCTCTACACCTCCATCCGCCATGACCAGGGCCTCCAAGCCCTCCGCTTTTTCCTCTCCAGACGTCCCCAACAGTACCCTTCCACTGACACTCTCATTCGTTTGGCCGAACTGGTCCTCACCCTTAACAATTTCTCCTTTGAATCCTCCCACTTCCTCCAGATTAAAAGGGTAGCCATGGGCACACGTATGGGCCCCAGCTATGCCTGTCTCTTTGTTGGCTACGTAGAGCAGTTGATCTTCCGTAATTACACCGGCACCACTCCCCACCTCTTCTTCCGCTACATTGATGACTGCATTGGCGCCACCTCATGCTCCCGCGAGGAGGTTGAGCAGTTCAACAACTTCACCAACACATTCCACCCTGACCTTAAATTTACCTGGACCATCTCTGACACCTCCCTCCCCTTCCTGGATCTCTCCATCTCCATTAATGACGACCGACTTGACACTGACATTTTTTACAAACCCACCGACTCCCACAGTTACCTGGATTACACCACTTCCCACCCTACCTCTTGCTAAAATGCCATCCCGTATTCCCAATTCCTCTGCCTCCGCCGGATCTGCTCCCAGGAGGACCATTTCCACCACAGAACACACCAGATGGCCTCCTTCTTTACAGACCGCAATTTCCCTTCCCACGTGGTTAACGATACCCTCCAATGCATCTCGTCTACATCCTGCACATCCGCCCTCAGACCCCACCCCTCCAACCGTAACAAGGACAGAACGCCCCTGGTGCTCACCTTCCACCCTACCAACCTTCGCGTAAACCAAATCATCCACCGACATTTCCGCCACCTCCAAACAGACCCCACCACCAGGGATATATTTCCTTCCCCACCCCTTTCCGCCTTCCGCAAAGACCGTTCCCTCCGTGACTACCTGGTCAGGTCCACGCCCCCCCTACAGCCCACCCTCCCATCCTGGCACTTTCCCCTGCCACCGCAGGAACTGTAAAACCTGCACCCACACCTCCTCCCTCACCTCTATCCAAGGCCCTAACGGAGCCTTCCATATCCATCAAAGTTTTACTTGCACATCCACTAATATCATTTATTGTATCCGTTGCTCCCGATGCGGTCTGCTCTATATTGGGGAGACTGGGCGCCTCCTAGCAGATTGCTTTAGGGAACATCTCCAGGACACCCGCACCAATCAACCACACTGCCCCGTGGCCCAACATTTCAACTCCCCCTCCCACTCTGCCGAGGACATGGAGGTCCTGGGCCTCCTTCACCACCGTTCTCTCACCACCAGGCACCTGGAGGAAGAACGCCTCATCTTCTGCCTCAGAACACTTCAACCCCAGGGCATCAATGTGGACTTCAACAGTTTCCTCATTTCCCCTTCCCCCACCTCACCCTAGTTCTAAACTTCCAGCTCAGCACTGTCCCCATGACTTGTCCGGACTTGTCCTACCTGCCTATCTCCTTTTCCACCTATCCACTCCACCCTCTCCTCCCTGACCTATCACCTTCATCCCCTCCCCCACTCACCTATTGTACTCTATGCTACTTTCTTCCCACCCCCACCCTCCTCTAGCTTATCTCTCCACGCTCCAGGCTCACTGCCTTTATTCCTGATGAAGGGCTTTTGCCCGAAACATCGATTTCAAAGCTCCTTGGATGCTGCCTGAACTGCTGTGCTCTTCCAGCACCACTAATCCAGAATCTGGTTTCCAGCATCTGCAGTCATTGTTTTTACACCCACTTAACGTATCTATATTCTTTTGCAGATATTTTGTGTCCACATTACATGTGCTACAAAAAGCAATTTTCATTAATTTTGCATTGCAATCATTGTATTAACAACAATTTTGGCTACAATATACCCAATCTCTCCATTCAAGTCAAAAATAGGCAAGGTTCCAGCACTAAGACCTGTCACAGTTCACAAGTAGTAAGGCAAGTTAAATATTACCCATTTATCCTGACTCTCTGTTTCCTATAAATTAGGTAATTGTCTATCATGCTAATATATATAACCCCAAACACCATGACATCTTATTATATATCCTAACCAACAATTTGCATCTAATCAAATGCCTTTCGGAAATCCAAATACGTTACATCTATTAGCTCCTCTTTATCTGCGCTGTTTAACACATTCTCTAAAGATTGTAATAAAATTGTCAAACTTCACAACGCTATCTGTTGATATGTTCTAAATGTCTTGTCACTGACTCCTTAATAATGGATTCTAGCCTTTGCCCAATGACAAATGTTAGACTAACGGAATTTTTTTTTTGGTAAAAACAATGACTGCAGATGCTGGAAACCAGATTCTGGATCAGTGGTGCTGGAAGAGCACAGCAGATCAGGCAGCATCTGAGGAACAGTAAAATCGACATTTCTGGCAAAAGCCCTTCATCAGGAATAAAGGCAGAGAGCCTAAAGTGTGGAGAAATAAGCTAGAGGAGGGTGGGGGTGGGGAGAAAGTAGCATAGAGTACAATGGGTGAGAAGGGGAGGGGATGAAGATGATAGGTCGGGGGGAAAGGGTAGAGTGGATAGGTGGAAAAGAAGATAGGCAGGTAGGACAAGTCATGGGGACAGTGCTGAGTTGGAAGTTTGGAACTAGGGTGAGATGGGGGAAGGGGAAATGAGGGCGCCTGGAGGAAGAACGCTTCATATTCCGCCTCGGAACACTTTAACCCCAGGGCATCAATGTGGACTTCAATAGTTTCCTCACTTCCCCTTCCCCCACCTCACCCCAGTTCCAAACTTCCAGCTCAGCATCCGCCGACATTTCCGCCACCTCTAAAAAGACCCCACCACCAGGAATATATTTACCTACCCACCCCTTTCCGCCTTCCGCAAAGACCGTTCCCTCCGTGACTACCTGGTCAGGTCCACGCGCCCCCCACAACCCACCCTCTCATCCTGGCACTTTCCCCTGCCACCGCAGGAACTGTAAAACCTGCGCCCACACCTCCTCCCTCACCTCTATCCAAGGCCCTAAAGGAGCCTTCCACTTCCATCAAAGTTTTACCTGCACATCCACTAATATCATTTATTGTATCCGTTGCTCCCGATGCGGTCTCCTCTACATTGGGGAGACTGGGCGCCTCCTAGCAGAGCGCTTTAGGGAATATCTCCGGGACACCCGCACCAATCAATCACACCGCCCCCGGCCCAACATTTCAACTCCCCCTCCCCCTCTGCCAAGGACATGGAGGTCCTGAGCCTCCTTCACCGCCGCTCCCTCACCACCAGACGCCTGGAGGAAGAACGCCTCGTCTTCCGCCTCAGAACACTTCAACCCCAGGGCATCAATGTGGACTTCAACAGTTTCCTCATTTCCCCTTCCCCCACCTCACCCTAGTTCCAAACATCCAGCTCAGCACTGTCCCCATGACTTGTCCTACTTGCCTATCTTCTTTTCCACCTATCCACTCCACCCTCTCCCCCCGACCTATCACCTTCATCCCCTCCCCCACTCACCTATTATACTCTATGCTACTTTCTCCCCACCCCCACCCTCCTCTAGCTTATCTCTCCACGCTTCAGGCTCACTGCCTTTATTCCTGATGAAGGGCTTTTGCCCGAAACATCGATATTACTGCTCCTCGGATGCTGCCTGAACTGCTGTGCTCTTCCAGCACCACTAATCCAGAAAATGCATTGTTTTTTGTTTTCTGTCAGTATCCTTTCTTCAGTGATGTTGCAGCTTTCCAGAAACACATCCATGGCTTTTTCAGAACCTAGCAATTTTGGAAGGTTAAAACTATGCATTTTTTAATTTTAAAATATACTTAATTCATAAAAATTATCTTTATATGCATACTTAGTCTCTGAAGCAATTTGGTTCTGTACAGTGGCCTATGAAGAAACAAATAAACATTGAAGTTTGAATATATCCAACAAACAAATCACAAGCGTTCCTCACTTGTACAAAACTATATTTACGTATATTTGAAGTGGGGTGCGGGTGATGAAGGGGGTGCGGACCTAAAAACTGAACGGGCCCCCATTTAACTTCAGTAGAAAGATTTTAGACAGTGGTCTTTCCCACTGCACCTTGGAGGCAACTGCCCCAAGCTTTAGTGAGTCCCTCAGCACATCATCCTGGACCTTGGAAAATGCCAGTCTGCAACACTCGTTCAAGGTCAACTCCTAGCTCTGGAAGACCAACAAGTTTCAGGCAGATCAAAGAGCATTTTTGACTGAGTTGATGGTCCTCCAGAGACAGTCAGTGTTTGGCTCGGTGTGCATACCTGGAAATAGACCATAGAGTACAAGAGTCCTGTGTCACAGAGCTGCTTGGGATAATCTTGACAAAAACCACAGCATCTTTCTCCAGACATCCTTTGCAAAGGCACATTCCGGAAGGAGATGTGTGACAGTATCTACCCCCTTGCAGCTGCTTTGAAGGCATTGTGCAATAGTGCACAGGTACTGGACATACAGAAGGATCTCACAGATAATGTCTTTCTCACTACCAGTCAATCAATGTGTTGGTGCTTATTGGAAAGTTCCTGTTATAATGCATTCAGCCAAATGACTTTGACAGTCTGATTGCAAAAAACCTGACAAGATTCACCCTCTTTTCTTTTCCCACAGGGTCTAGAGGTCTCCACATGCTGACCACTTCCTGATGGACTTAAAACTATGCATCTTTCTTTAATTTCAAAAATATAATTTATTCATTAAAAAATATACAAAATCACTAGAACAGTTCAGTTCTGCACGGTAGCATATGAAGAAAACAAACAAAGATTTGAGTTTGACTTAAAACTAGGCATCTACTATCACTAGCTGAAAATGTGTTGCTGGAAAAGCGCAGCAGGTGAGGCAGCATCCAAGGAACAGGAGAATCGACGTTTCCTGAAGAAGGGCTTATGCCTGAAACGTCGATTCTCCTGTTCCTTGGATGCTGCCTCACCTGCTGCGCTTTTCCAGCAACACATTTTCAGCTCTGATCTCCAGCATCTGCAGTCCTCACTTTCTCCTCGAAGATCTACTGTCGCTAACTTAGTTTGCAGGCCATCATGTCAAGAATGTTGTCAGCTTTTTTTTAGATTAGATTACATTACAGTGTGGAAACAGGCCCTTCGGCCCAATAAGTCCACACCAACCCGCTGAAGCGCAACCCACCCATACCCCTACATTTACCCCTTATCTAACACTACGGGCAATTTAGCATGGCCAATTCACCTGAGCTGCACATCTTTGGACTGTGGGAGGAAACCGGATCACCCGGAAGAAACCCACGCAGACATGGGGAGAACGTGCAAACTCCACACAGTCAGTGCCTGAGGCGGGAATTGAACCCGGGTCTCTGGCGCTGTGAGGCAGCAGTGCTAACCACTGTGCCACCGTGCCGCCCACATTGCATTAGTTTTATTGCATTAGTTTTCATGGTATGTTTTTCTAATCATTGTGACTGTTCATAGTTCCTCTCTTCCCCCTTGTCCCTTGATTTTCTATTATTCTTGGGCTGTTTTTGTGTTTTCACAATGAAGACAGCTGCAAACCATGTCACACAATTCCTTGCTCACATCATCAGTTCCTGAGTCTCACACTTTAATGAATCAAGACTCGACTCATGACACTTTTCCATTTTATATTCCTTTTACTTTTTTCATTCTCCAATTTCTCCCACTTTATTTTTGTTGGTCATCCTTTACGTGTTTCAAACAAATCTAAGTCTCCTGCCCTAACAATAATTTTTGCAACATTGTACATCATTGCTTTCAATGTGATACTACCTGTAGCTGATTGGTGAGTAGCTGTGAGAATTTGTATAAATTTTACCTTATTTCTCTTAAGTTGATAGTTTAATAGAAGAGAAGAGTCAGGGCACCTCAGTATCATAGAATGCATATCTTGTGCCAAGACTGTCCTACCAATAAATATGACCATCATCAAAAAAAACTCCAAAAGCAAAAAGTTAACAATTTCAATAAGTAATTAATAGGAATGATAATTTAAAAGTGCAGCAAAACCTAACAATAAAGCAATGTTTTGCCTTTGGGTGAAGAGACAGAGCCAGAGAAGAAAAATAATCAGCCCAACTCATGGTCTCCAGGGAACTAAGTGGTGACTGGGCTGAGATAAGGAGTGCGGATTAACTAACACCAACCTAGGTTACCTCTGATGGGACACACACTGAGCTATTCCTGACAGAACTCACATGAAAGTGGAGATCAGAAGTGAGTATTTGGCCTGGGTTTCCTCCCCCCTAAGCCTGCTTTCCCCTTTCCCTTTTCTCCTCTCCTCGTTCCCTTTCCGTCTCACATTTTTTTCTCTTTTCTCATCTCTTCCTCCTCTCTATACCATTCTTCCTCTCTCCATACCCCACTTACTCTGTCTTACTCTGCTATTTTAGCTGCAAGAAAATAATCACTGGAGCCTTGTCCTCCAAACATTTCCACCAGCACTATTTCCACATCAGCAAAGCAAAATTATGTTGAAATGAAAGTGGCCAAGATTTTCATTTCCCATGAGATTCTTGAATGAGACATGGTAAAAGCCAATTTCTTTTTAAAAAAAATGTAAAATGAAAGGAAGATTGATTAGCGGCCTCCCTTCAATGTCACAGCCTGACTCACAGTTCCCCTCCACTTACCGAACCTCGGTGTTTCTTCCTTCACCTCCACTGTCAGCTCCTTCCCCTTCTACCCAAGCTTGAATCACCCTGAAAACCATGTATTCCCACTCCTGGACAGCAGACACACTGACACAGTTGCAGGTATTGGGCTGCTCTCTGCGCCTTCAATCTCAGAGTGGCTCCCTTTTAAATTTCCTGTAGATAAGCTCACCAGTGAGTTTGCAGCTGCACACGTAGGAGTGAAAGGAGCTCTGATAGGAGGAGCAGCTCCTTTTAAATTTTCCACTTCTATAATACCTGCTTTAAACAAAACATAAATAGAATTTTTAAAAATAGAAACAATAAACTTTCACTTTATATCATATTTTTTCATGATCTGTGATCATTTTGGGTAAAGTCAAATAATTATTAATTACCAATTTGTCTACCAGTAAAGCAGATGTTTGGCCATACACAATGCTATGGTGGGCTACACGTGCCCCATAGGTGGTAGGCTGGGCAACCCTACCTTAAAGGTATGTCAAGGGCACATTTCTAGAAATGGTTATTTTGTACCTTAAAAGTAAGCAGGGGAATGCTGACTAACAGGTGAATGGTTCTTCTGGGGTGTGTGTCCAGAACCAAGTCCTTGGCACTAGGAGTATTTCAGCTGTAAAGATGGAGAAAAGAAAGATTTGACATGCAACTGGGATGGGAACTTTGTACTTAGAAGCACAAACAGGCATTTTTGGAGCTATAGATTTGATTCTTGAATGGTACCAGGGTCACGCTTGTTACTGAATGTCTACAGAGAGCTCTAGTTTGAATGGACAAAGAACCAGTAGCTTTGATTCATATAGGTGTCAAAAATATAGGTGGAAGGAGGAATGGGTTCCTTCAGGCAAGCATTAGGGAGCTGAGAAGGAGACTAACAGACCAGATTTAAAGGTAGTAATCTCAGCTTGTCACACTACCAGTGTGTGAATAGGGAGATAGAGCAGATGAATGTATGTCTGAGAAAATGGAGTAAAGTGGAAGGGTTTCATTTCCTGAAACCTTGGGACCAATGTTTATCCTATGGGCCACAGTCCTCAGGCAAGAGCAGAGAGTGAGAGGGAGAGCCCTTCATGGTAACCTCAGCATGAGTGGGAATTGAATTCACATTATTGCTGTCACTCTTAAATGCAAACCAGCCATCCCGCTGACTGAACCGCCATTTGAAAATATTCAACAAATCAATATTCATCGCCTGAGCTGGGAATCTATTCCAAAGGCCCATTGCTTTCCAGGAAAAGAACCACATAGATTTGGTTTTATACAAATTACATTTGTGAGCACTGGCCCTCCCTAACCCATATTATTAAAGCAAACTGTCAACCCAAATAGAATTTAATCCCTTCATCATCTTATATTCATATTCTCGAGGGCAATGAAGGACGGGCAAAAAGTGTTTGTCAAGCCAGCATTGTCCATATCCCATGAATGAATAATAAATACTGATTGTGTCACTGTCTAAGTCTGTGATTCTCCAACCTTAAGTTATGGCACCCCAGGCTTTTAGCTCGCCTTGATAAGCAAAGATGAATTAGACTAGTGCAGTTCTGATGAAAGGTCACTGACCTAAAATGATAACTGGTTCCTTTTCAAAGCTGTTGTCAATTCTGCAAACTATGTTCAGCAGATTGTTTTTTTGACTAACTTTCCAGTATCGATGAAATAGTTTACTGGCCTTCCTCTGCACTCTTTCCAAAGCCTTACTCTCTGTGTGAAGAAACCAAATGGATGTAATGGCCTCAATCTTAATTCTGTAGAAGCGAATGGGTTTTGAGTGAGCTAAGATCTTATCAAGTATTTCACGTGAGGTCTAATGAAGGTTTTGTCCAAGGAAAAACAGTCTACTATTCCTTATAGTTAATTATCCATAGCACCAATACCATAATTGCTCTAGTTATTACTTCACAGAATTTGTCATGACCATTAAGGATCCATGCATGAGAATGCTTAGATCTCTTTCTTTCACATCTTCTTTTAAGCTTTCCTCTGAAGAATATAAGTATGTTAAATATTCTCCCTGCCCACATGCATTACATTGCACTTTGTGTTAAACATAATTTGCCTGTCATAGGCCTGGTACTCCTAATAAATCAAGATCTACATGAAGCTATTGAGTATTACTCTAATCTTAGCATCAACTGCAAATATTCAGGTTCTTATCCAACATTTACATCTTGATCATAAACAGAAAGCATCAACCAATGGTCCCAACTCCTATCCCTTTGAAACACTATTGAACTATCTCTGACTATGTTCTGCTGACCCCCTCTCAGCTCATTTTCAATCCAGTTCAATATATTACTACCAACACCAGAAATGTCCATTTTGTAGAGATGCTTCATGTCTAAGCAAAAAAAGGTCAATTTCTGAATATTATCTCAAAAATTATGTTTATATTGTACTGTGTAACCAGCAATTAAAAATTATATTAAATGACAAATATTATTATTAACATCATTATTAAATTTTAAGTTGTGTATCATTTTCATAACCTGTCCTTGACTATTGTTATGATATCAATTAAAAAATAGACTATCAATTTTTGACTTCCATCATCTGCCTGACTTTAATATGTACAACCCTTCATGAAATAAGGGTATTTTAATCAAGGAAAAACACAGATTTAATGGTTGTAATGATTCCCTGACTTGGTAGAGTCAAGCTCATGAAATCATCAATAAACAAGACCTAGTCTGAAACCGAAGCTAAAATATTATCAAAATGACTGACAATTCTTGTTTGAATCATATTTCTCTAGTGGTTTCACCAATGAAAGTCACCTGCAGACTATCCAGCTTTTTAAAAAAAGAAGTGCAACCACACACAGAATTAGACTAATCGCTTTTCAGTCAATGACTTTTAGGCAGATAGAGAGAGGAGAAAATAGATTCATAATTGTAGAAATGAAGACTTTATCACTGTTCATTTTATTTTCATTTTCTTGAAAAACTGTGCTTGGTAATAAGCAACTTGGAACAATATTTATTTACCCAGAACTCAAAAATATTTTGAAGTTTTACCACTGCTGAGGATGCAAATCATCAAGTAAATAATCATCACATCAGGTTAGAACCTAACATTTCAAAGTTCTTAAGGACTTTTAGTAAGCTGCTTATTCTCAGTTTCCTTTTTTCTACTAGACATTCTCCCTTTTTAAACTTTATACCTGTATGTATGATTGTGTAGGATATTTTTGGGGGGTTAGTGAGTAATAAAATTTCTCCTTTCTCTCAACAATATGTTGTTATTGGCTTTTTGATTTTAACTAGCTCTGTTTCAATTGAAATGTGATTCAGTTTCCTGCTAAAATGAGATGCAAATCTTTGTAGTCGCCAACCGAGCTAGTGGCAGAGGGGATTAAAAACAATGAAGCTGATGCATCCCTCTTTACCTGGTTGTAACACTATTCTGACTGGCCCAATATAGTTTTTGACAACTCCTAACTATCCACATAAATATTTTCCCATTTACTTACACAATTGTCCATAATCCTCTTATACATTATCCTTTGTTTTGTTTGGTTGCTTCAAGTACTTAACTCTTTTTAGTTGTGTATTAGATGTCTTCAGTTTGTAGAAACATTTTCACATAGATCTAATGACTAAATTTAGGTTAATTCTTCACAGTACCATCTTACTTTAGTACTTTTCACCAAAATCCCACTTTCCTCCCGTTATTGTTCACTAGCTGTTCTGCTTACTGCTAAGTATTGGAGAAAGTAAGATAAAAAAGAAAGCACAAGTTTGTCATAAAGTGTTGTGTTACTGGTGTATCAGTTCAAACTTGACCAAAATAATTCCTGAAATGAAAAAGGGGATTTTTTTTTTAAATGTCAAAGGAAAAGCATATTTATTCCCCTCACATTCTCTGTGCGAGTTTGAAGTTACAGCATGAAAATTGTAGCTTTTATAACACTACTAGGTAACAATATCTACAATACAGAACAGAGCCTAGATCACATGAGAGTCTGGTACAAAATGCCAGAGATGTTTTGGGTCGTGTAAAGCCATTGGGGTGGATTGGAATATTTGAGGCATTAATCAGTGAAACGTATTGGCAGTCAATGTAGGGACAAAGAGTTGGGAACCATTTTGAAGTCTCAGCTTTGTTTGAATTGAACATATGAGCTGTAGATGGCATTCAGGCAAATCATCGGTCTTATACGAGGCCACCCAGGAGTCTGTCAGCTGACAGCAAGGCAAGTTCTGAGAGAGGGAATAGTAGTAAAGGTCTTGGAGGAACTTTTCCAGGGCCCATGAAATAACTTAAACATATCTCATTTAGGATTGTTAATTTCAATGAAAGAGGTCAAAAAGAGCATGATGTAGATTTCAGTTAGTTAGGAACTAAAAAAAAACTTAAGTCTTCTATATGTGAAAGGGACACAATTAACATAAAAAGGGATTTTCACCTGAAACATGTTGGTCATAACAGTTCGCTCCATTGAAACTGGCAGTAGGCCAATCATTGATACTAACGGACCAGTAAGTGTATTGATCACATTTAGATGCAAACACTGCCTTTATAATAATAAAACAAAGAACTCGGGATGTTGAAGATTGGAATCAAAATCAGAAATTGTTGGAAAATCTCAGCAGGTCTGGCAGCATCTGCGGAGAGACAGCAGAGTTAATGTTTCAAGTCCTGTATCATTCTTCATAACCTTCGAACTATTAATTCTGCTTTGTAACAATGATTTCAGAAAGTTAAAGCCAACAGATATCTGTGTGTGTGTGTCTTGACATCAAGCTACTGTGTGTACTAAAATGATTTAATTTTTATCAATTTTATGTAACTTAAGGCATTAAATAAAAAACAACACAGCTAATAGTGACAATAGTAATGTGCTTTCTATGCTGTTGGGGAATTAATGTTTATTCTTTGGCAAAAGGAAATATTTTTGAAGAACTTTGATATGAACTTCAGACAAACAATTGTAAGTATATTTATGTCTCATGAACTGATGTTATTGAGAAAATCCAATCCTAATATTAAGAACTGATGCAAATTTCATCAAAATTGTTCCATGTTCCTGATGTTTAAAGTTATAGGGTTAGGTTATTTCTATACATATTTGCAGCTCCAGATTAAAACTTGGATAAGTACAGGGACCACATTAAAAGCAGAAGTGGTACGTACATTTAATTGCCCCTGTTCCTTTAAGTTTTGGATTGCATCTGTTTTAAAGTGACACAAAAGAGAAGCAATTTCTTTTGACCCTTAGAAAAGGTGAAAATTCATTTCAGTTTATTGGTAGCCAGGAGTAGCAGAAATGGGCGGCAAAATAACCAAATGTACAAACATGATTATCTTCAATTATTTCGGATATATTTCACAGAAATGGGCTTTTTGTTCCAACCATCCCATGTGAGTAGTTTTTAAAAAATAGAATCCATACAGTGTGGAAAAAGGCCATTTGTCCCAACAAGTCCACACTGACCCTCTGAATAGCATCCCACCCAGACCCATTCCCTGACCCTGCATTTCCTATGGCTAATGCACCCTCCCTATACAATCGCTGAACACTATGGATAATTTAGCATGGCCAATACACCTAACTTGCACATCTTTGGACTGAGGGAGGAAACCAGAGCACCCAGCAGAAACCCATGCTGACACAGGGAAAATGTACAAACTCCACACAGACAGTCACTTGTGGAATCAAACCTGGGTCTCTGGCTCTGGGAGGCAGCAGTGCTAACCACTGAGCTCTATTCAACGCTTCTTCCATGTTTCCTCAATTACACTGCACATTATCATCCCATAGTCTATTCTAAACCAAATGCTTCTCTACTTTCCCCTATATGTGTATGCTATTGGTTTTGATATTCTCTGTGCTAGCATTTTCACATTCACTCCAGTCTTTGTGTAAATTTGCTTAAATCTCCTATTGGATAATTTGGTGACAATGTTATATTCATGACCTTTAGTTGGGGTATTCTGTACAAGTGGAAACCTTTCCTCTATACCTACACCATCAAAAACCTTTCCAATTACAGACACTTCCATCACACCATCCTTCTTCCTTCATTATTCCAAATTTGAAGAGGCCTAGACTGACAAACATTAGTTTAGATGTATACCATGTGTTTCTAAGAATGCACCGAAGCACTGAAATGACTTGTTTCATAACCACTGAAGGTACAGTGCTGTATATGTTAGCTTTTTAAAATTCATTCATGAGATATAGAATGTAGGGAAATAGATGGTGACGTCTTGAAAAATGTCCTTATTACAAAGGAGGAGGATGGATGTCTTGAAACACATAAAAGTGGATAAATCCCCAGCACCTGATCAAGTGTACCCGAGAACTCTGTAGGAAGCGAGGGAAATGATTGCTGGGCCTCTTACTGAGATACTTGTATCATCGATAGTCACAGGTGAGGTGCCGGGAGACTGGAGGTTGGCTAATATGGTGCCACTATTTAAGAAAGGTGGTAAGGAAAAGCCAGGGAATATTGACCAGTGAGCCTGACATTGGTGGTGGGCAAGCTGTTGGAGGGAATCCTGAGGGACATGATTTACACGTATTTGGAAAGGTGAGGACTGATTAGGGATTGTCAGCATGGCTTTGTGCATGGAAAAATCATGTCTCACAAACTTGACTGAGTTTTTTGAAGAAGTAACAAAGAGGATTGATGAAGGCAAAGCAGTAAACATGATTTATATGGACATCAGCAAGGCTTTCGACAAGGTTCCTCATGGGCGTCTGTTTAGCAAGGTTAGATCACATGGAATACACAGAGAACTAGCCATTTGGACGCAGAACTGGCTGAAGGTAGAAGACAGAGACTTCTGGTGGAGGGTTGCTTTTCAGACTGGAAGCCTATGACCAGTGGTGTGCCACAAGGATTGATTTACATAAATGCTTTGGATGTGAACATAGCTTCCTATGGTTAGAAACTTTGCAGATGACACCAAAATTGGAGGTATAGTGGACAGCGAAAAAGGTTACCTCGGATTACAATGGGATCTTGATCAGATGGACCAATAGGTTGAGGAGTGGCAGATGGAGTTAATTTAGATAAATGTGAGGTGCTGCATTTTGGAAAAGCAAATCAGAGCAGAACTTATCCACTTAATGGTAAGGTCCTGGGGAGTGTTGCTGAACAAAGAGACTTTGGAATGCAGGTTCACAGTTCCTTGAAAGTAGAGTCACAGGTAGATAGGATAGTGAAGAAGGCATTTGGTATGCTTTTCTTTATTGATCAGAGCAGAATTATAGGAGTTGGGAGGTCATGTTGCGACTACACAGAACATTGGTTAGGCCACTTTTGGAATGTAACGTGGAATATTAGGTCTCCTTCCTATCGAAAGGATGTTGTGAAACTTGAACGTGTTCAGAAAAGATTTACAAGGATGTTGCCAGGGTTGGAGGATTTGAGCTATAGGGAGAGGTTGAATAGGCTGGGGTTACTTTTCCTGAATTGCCAGAGGCTTAGGGGTAACCTCATAGAGGTTTATAAAATCATGAGGGGCATGGATAGGATAAATAGGCAAGGTTTTTTCCCTGGGGTGGGGGAGTCCAGAACTAGAGGGCATAGGTTTAGGATGACAGGGGAAAGATATAAAAGGGACCGAAGGGCACTTTTTTCATACAGAAGGTGGTGCGTGTATGGAATGAGCTGCCAGAGGAACTTGTGGAGACTGGTACAATTGCAACATTTAAAAGGCATCCGGATGTGTATTTGAATAGAAAGGGTTTAGAGGGATATGGGCCAAGTGCTGGCAAATAGGACAGATTAGGTTGGGATAACTGGTTGGCATGGTTGAGTTGGACTGAAGGATTTGTTTCCATGCTGGACATCTCTCTGAATATGACTCAATGTTGGTTATTGCTAGTATGGTCAGCATTTATTGTGCATCTCAAATTTAATTATCTTTGAATAAATGGTGGTGAGCTGCCTTTTGAACCACTGTAGTATTTGTGCTGTAGAGGCACCCATGGTGTTGTTAGGGAGGGTATTCCAGTATTTTTACCAGTAGCAGAACTTAAAGAGCAATGCACTTCCACATCTTGAGAATGTATGTTTTGGGCGGAAAAGTACAAAGTGGTATGCTTCCATGCACTTGTGAAATGAAAAGATCTATTAGGAAATAATGATCATAACATTGTTGAATTCTGTATTAGGTTTGAAAAGATCATATTCAACAAAAATATATTCCACGTAAACACAAAATTATCAGCAAGACTCATCCATCCGTGCCTTACTGAGGATATGAAGGAAGAATTTCTAATAGAAGAACAGACATATAATGCTGCAATGACAATTGTAAGTCGGCAAATTGGAACTGGTTTGGAAACTAGAAAAGGGCCAGTAAAGTGTTGATAATAAAGGGATAAAGTTTGAATATCAGAATAAGTTAGCCAGAAATATAGAGCCAAAGACTGGAGAAATAAGGGTGCAGTTTGAGGAAATGGTAAAGACATTGAACAAATATTTTATAGCTGCTGAAAGGGTCTGCTAGCCTATATTCTGGAATTCAAAAAGCTATCGCTGCAGAGGTGGTGGCTATGCTAGTTATGATTTCCCAAAATTCCCCACATTCTAGGATGATTACAGGTGATTGGGAATTAGCAAGTAAAACACCGCAAATCAAGAAATGAAGGAAAGATGAAATAGGAATCTGTAGAGCAGGTAGCCAGCTATCAGTCATTAGAAAATGCTCAAATCTGTTATTATAAAAATCCTAACCATGCAATTAGAAAGACTTATTATCATCAATGATTTGGAGGTGCTGGTGTTGGGCTGGAGTGTCCAAAACATCCCACAACACCAGGTTATAATCCAATAGGTTTGTTTGGAAGAACTAGCTTTTGGAGCGCTGCTCCTCCATCAGCTGGTTGTCTGTTGAAGGAACAGCTCTGTGAAAGCTAGTGCTCCCAAATAAACCTGTTGGACTGCAGCCTGGTGTTGTGTGATTTTTAAAATTATGATCAAAGTCTCTCAAGGGACAAAGGGAATTGAGCAGAGAAGTGGCGTTGAAACTGAAGATCAGCAAGCTTTATATTGAATGCTGAGAAGACATGGTGGGGCTGTGTTACTTATCCCTGTGTCCTTATTACCTTCTTGTCTTGCTATAGGTGTTAGACATTGTGAGTTTTGAAGATACTGTTGAGGGAGCTTTGGTGATTTGCTGTAGTGCATCTTTTGGGTGGTACATACTATTGTCATTACCTTCCAATGGTGCTGAACACCAGGATGCTTAAGCCCTTAGTCCAGTTTGAAGGTATTCAAATTAATAATTTTTAATCATCGTGTTAATGCCTGGTGACAGATACATTCATATGCAGGACCCTGTCCTTTCCAAATGGAAAGTACAAGCTTGAGCCTTTTTTCATTGAAACAAACGCTTTGGGGCTAACAGTTCCCTGGTACATTCATTATAGCAATGCCACATTAAATCTGAGTTCAGTTGCCAAACTATAAAAGACCTTTTCTCTTGCAGTATAAATTGTTGCTGCTTTCAAAATTTGTTATTCTTATGAGTTGATGCTGATGAGTGCAAGGCAGTAAGCTTGAACTTCATGTCTCTTTCTACCAGTAATACTTAAGTTCTATACCACCAAACAATGATCGGTGATATATCTCTCAAATTTTTCTCAAAGTGAACCTAAAATAGTGATGGCACAGGAATATGAGGAAGTGATGACCTAGTGGTATTAATTGCTGGACTATTTTACCCAGACACTCTGGCAGTGCTCTGGGGACCCGAGTTCAAATCAGATGGTGGAGTTTGAATTCAATGAAAAAATATCTGATATTATGAATCTACTGATGACCATAAAACCATTAATTGTCAGAAAAATCCGTCTGGTTTACTAAGGTTCTTCAGAGAAGGAAATCTTAAGCAGCCTGGTGTTCAGCACGACTGGAGAACCTGACATGCCCACCCCTTACCTGACTCAACTCATATCCAAACTAATCTAGCGCCGGAACCTAATTGCTCCCCAGAACCTATAGCAAGGAGACAGAGGGACAAGGTTACTGGAGCTCATTCTAGGTGCCCTTTCTCACAAGGAGACATAATGATGGTAGGAGGCACACAGCCAGAAGATCAACACATACAGGACATGTACAGACATGCAGAAGTCTCACCTGAGGACACCCTAAAGATGCCAGGCATCTCCGTCTCCACCCTGCCTGAAATACCCAAACCTGTGATAGTTATAACTGCCTTCAAACCTGAAGAACAGTGGAGGATATCTCAAAAAACTTTAAACACAACACACAAAATGAGTTTATATCCCTGAGAGGGAAAAAGACCACTTCACAGAAAAATCAAGCCATGGATGACTAAAGAGATATAGGACAGCATAAATTAGATGAGACTAGATTCCCTACAGTGTGGAAACAGGCCCTTCGGTCCAACCAGTTCACACGACCCTCTGAAGAGTAGCCCACCTATTTCCCTCTGACTAATGCACCTAACACTATGGGTAGTTTGGCATGGCCAATTCACCTGACCTGCACATCTTTGTGACTGTGGGAGGAAACTGGAGCACCCGGAGGAGACCCATGCAGACAAGGGTAGAACGTGCAAACTCCACACAGACAGGCGCCTAAGGCTGGAATTTAACCTAGGATCCTGCTGCTGTGAGGCAGCAATGCTAACCACTGAGCCATCACACTGCTCAAAGCTAAAAGAAATAGCTTATAAAAATGCAGGAAGACAGCACCAATCCTGCTGAATTTGAAAGATAAAAAGGCAAGCAAAGGATCATAAAGCAACTAATAAGAGCTACGAAAAGGGATTACAAAACGAAAATTTCCAGAGACCTCAAAATCAACAGGAAGAAATTTGATAATTACATCATCATCAGCAGCAGTCAGTCAGTCACAAATGAGCATGATTATCCACCTAGAAAATTCTGTGTCACTGGTCATGGGCTTTCTGGGTCGTTACAAGGTTGATGAACCTGATCCTACAGCCATATTTCTGACCACACTTTTGGCAAGCGTTTTTGGGAGGTGGAGTTGGTCATTAGCCTTTTCTGTGCTTCCTCTTGCCATTGTGTGTTCTCAAAGAATTGTGTCCCATCATACAGGAGTTTCCTGCAAATAGGTTTCTACTGAACAAAAGTCTTTCTTGCATTGACATCTGAGTTGCACATCTTGAGTGAAGCCTTCGTGGAGTCTTTGGAATGCTTCCTTTGTCCTCCTCTTGTTTGCATGCCTGCCTGGGTGAAGGAGATTTGCTTTGGTAGTCAGAACTCAGGCATCCTAAGCACATGACCAGCCCAGCAGAGCTTTTCCTTTGATAATGGCCTCGATGCTGGTGCTTCAAGGTCACTGATGTTAGAATGGCTGTCTTTCCAGCTGATTTGGGGAATCCACCTCAAACAACATTGAGGTGGTGTCTATATGTAGTCCAAGTTTTAGAGTCATATGGAAAATTCAGAAGGATGACTTCTTTATACTCATGGTATCAGCATGGATAGCATGGTCATCAAAGACTCTTGTCTGAAGACAGCCCTCGCAGATTGGATCTGATATTGAATCTCCACGTTGATGTCAACTTTAGATGAGAGGTAGCTTCCCAGGTAAGGGAAATGTTCCATATCTGGGATGATTTCTTCATTGATCTTAATGGAGGAATGGACTGGAACTTGACCTGAGATAGATAGGTAAAGAATTTGAGTCTTCTTGAGGTTGTAGTTGAGGCTGAGATCAGTTCTTCGGATTGTTTCTGCAAAGGTATTAAATTACACTTGAAGATTCTCTTCTGAGACATGGTCACCATACTGAAGTTCTGCAAGTAAGGCCAGTTGTTGTTTTCTTTTTGCATTTCAACTGGTTGAGGATGGAATGTTGTCTGATGACACTTCCCTATTTGATCACTGTCTTGACCTCAAAAGCTTCTGACATAACATCATCAGTGAGGACTGTTGCTGGCATTTTGTTATGGAGAAGATGGAGGATGTTAATGAATTTCACGGGACAGCTCACCTTTGATGGGGTCTTCCAGAGCACATCCTGATTGACTGAATCAAAAACCTTGGTCAGGTCAATGATGGCCATGTGGAATAGTTGGTGTTGTTCCTGGCATTACTCTTGGAGTTAGAGAGCAGTGAAAATCATGTCAATAGTCTCACAGTTTGGTCCAAAGTCACACTGGCTTTCGTAAACGATTTGCTTAGAGACTGTGGGAAGATGCCTAGTGAGGATTTGCGTGATGATCTTCCCACTGATGGAGAATAGGAAGACTCCTCAGTAGTTCCTGCAGTCCATGTTTTCTCCTTTCTTGAAGACAGCTGTAATGGCAGCATCTTGAGATCAGCAGGAATTTCTTCTTTGTCCCAGATTTCCATGAGCAGTTGATGGAGATGACGAATAAGCACTGATCCTCCAAGTAGGAAATCCCTGCAGCTTTTCTACCCTTCATGTGTCTAATGGAGGCCTCAACTTCTGCCACACTAGGTTGGATCATCTTTGATGGAGAGCTGGGGACATTTTCTCAAATGACCTCATCAAAGATTCTTTGAAGTGTTCTCTCCATCAGAGGCTGATTTTTCTCTGTCTCTCAAAAGGAAGCCATTCTTATTCAGTACCAGATTGAGGCCAAAGGTGTTTGGTCTGTGCATTGTCTTTCTGGCACTGAGGAAACCCTGGGTGTCACACTTGCTGACAAGGAGTTATAGTTCCTGAGTTTTCTCAGTCCACTATTCGTTCTTGATTTCCCCAGCTCTTCTTTGTAATTCCACCTTTGCTGGTTGATAAGTTCTCCTCTTTGCCTCACTGTGGATGTTGTTTTGTCAGGTGCAGAGAGCTTTCCTCTTCTTGTTGATAAGGTATTGGATCATGTGGTCATTCTAATTGAACAAGTCTTGGTATTTCCTGGCCTTGTAGCGAATAGTTAGAACATAGAACATAGAACATAGTACAGTATAGCACAGAAAAGGCCCTTCAGCCCACGATGTTGTGCCGACCACTGATCCTCATGTATGCACCCTCAAATTTCTGTGACCATATGCATGTCCAGGAGTCTCTTAAATGTCCCCAATGACCCTGCCTCCACAACTGCTGCTGGCAACGCATTCCATGCTCTCACAACTCTCTGTGTAAAGAACCCGCCTCTGACATCCCCTCTATACTTTCCTCCAACCAGCTTAAAACTATGACCCCTCGTGTTAGTCATTTCTGCCCTGGGAAATAGGCTGTCGACTCTATCTATGCCTCTCATTATCTTGTATACCTCAATTAGGTCCCCTCTTCTCCTCCTTTTCTCAAATGAAAAAAGTCCGAGCTCAGTCAACCTCTCCTCATAAGATAAGCCCTCCAGTCCAGGCAGCATCCTGGTAAACCTTCTCTGAACCCTCTCCAAAGCATCCACATCTTTCTTATAATAGGGCGACCAGAACTGGACGCAGTATTCCAAGTGTGGTCTAACCAAAGTTTTATAGAGCTGCAACAAGATCTCATGACTCTTAAACTCAATACCCCTGTTAATGAAAGCCAAAATACCATATGCTTTCTTAACAACCCTGTCCACTTGGGTGGCCATTTTAAGGGATCTATGTACTTGCACTCCAAGATCCCTCTGTTCCTTCGCACTGCCAAGAATTCTATCGTTAATCCTGTACTCAGCTTTCAAATTCGACCTTCCAAAATGCATCACCTCGCATTTATCCAGGTTGAATTCCATCTGCCACCTCTCAGCCCATCTCTGCATACTGTCAATGTCCCGCTGCAGCCTACAACAGCCCTCTATACTGTCACTGACACCTCCAACCTTTGTGTCATCTGCAAACTTGCTGACCCATCCTTCAATCTCCTCATCGAAGTCATTAATAAAAATTAAAAACAATAGAGGCCCAAGTACAGAGCCCTGTGGAACACCACTCACCACAGACTTCCAGGCAGAATATTTTCCTTCTACTACCACTCGCTGTCTTCTGTTGGCCAGCCAATTCTGTATCCAGACAGCTGTATTCCCCTGAATCCCATTCCTCCTGACCTTCTGAATGAGCCTACCATGGGGAACCTTATCAAATGCCTTGCTGAAGTCCATATACACCACATCCACAGCTCGACCCTCATCAACTTTTCTAGTCACATCCTCAAAGAACTCGATAAGGTTTGTGAGGCATGATCTGCCCCTCACAAAGCCGTATTGACTGCATTTAATCAAGCCATGCTCTTCCAGATGGTCATAAATCCTATCCCTCAGAATCATTTCTAACACCTTGCAGACGACAGACGTGAGACTTACTGGTCTGTAATTGCCGAGGATTTCCCTATTTCCTTTCTTGAAGAGAGGAATTACATTTGCCTCTCTCCAGTCCTTAGGTACGACTCCAGTGGAGAGCGAGGATGAAAAGATCTTCGCAAGTGGCGAAGCAATTACATTTCTCGTTTCCCAAAGCAGCCGAGGACAAATCTGGTCCGGGCCTGGTGACTTGTCAATCTTAATGTTTGACAAAATTTTCAGCACATCAGCTTCCTCTATCTCTATCCATTTCAGCATGCACACCTGCTCTTCAAAGGTTTCATTCACTACAAAGTTCGTTTCTTTCGTAAAGGCAGGAGCAAAAAACTAATTTAGGGCTTCCCCTACCTCCTCAGACTCCACACACAAATTCCCTATGCTATCCCTGATCGTCCCTACTCTTTCTTTGACCATTCTCTTATTCCTCACATAAGTGTAAAATGCCTTTGTGTTCTCCCTAATCCGTTCTGCCAAGCCTTTCTCGTGCCCCCTCCTGGCTCTCCTCAGACCATTTTTAAGCTCCTTCCTCGCCTGCCTGTAATCCTGTAGCGCTGAGCTTGACCCTAGCTTCCTCCACGTTATGTAAGCTACCTTTTTCCTTTTGACGAGAAGCTCCACTGCTCTCGTCATCCAAGGTTCCTTTATCTTACTACCTTCTTGCCTGTCTCAGAGGGACATATTTATTTATCACTTGTAACAACTGTTCCTTAAACAGTCTCCACATGTCTATAGTGCCTTTACCATGGAACAATTGCTCCCAATCCATGCTTCCTAACTCATGTCTAATCGCATCATAGTTTCCTCTTCCCCAATTAAATATCCTCCCATTTTGCCTAGTCCTCTCCTTCTCCATAGCTATGTAGAATGTGAGGCAGTTGTGGTCACTATCACCAAAATGCTCTCCCACCACAAGATCTGATACCTGCCCCGGCTCGTTTCCGAGCACCAAGTCTAGAATGGCCTCTCCCCTCGTCGGCCTGTCAACGTACTGAGTTAGGAAACCCTCCTGAATACACCTTACAAAAACAACTCCATTCAAATCTTCTGCTCGAAGGAGGTTCCAATCAATATTGGGAAAGTTAAAGTCACCCATTACAACAACCCTACTAAGTCCACACTTTTCCAAAATCTGCCGACCTATGCTTTCTTCCACCTCCCTGCTGCTATTGGGGGGCCTGTAGTAAACCCCTAAAGAGGTGACTGCTCCCTTGCTGTTCCTAATTTCCACCCATACTGACTCGGTAGGCAGATCTTCCTCGACAATGGAAGCTTCTGTAGCTATGATACCCTCTCTGATTAGTAGTGCTACACCCCCTCCTCTTTTTCCCCCCTCCCTATTCTTTTTAAATGGTCTAAACCCTGGAACCATTCCTGCCCCTGAGAAACCCATGTCTCTGTTATGGCCACAACATCATAGCACCAGGTACTGATCCATGCTCTACGTTCGTCACTTTTTTTCCTGATACTCCTTGCGTTAAAGCAAACACACTTTAACGGATACCTTGGTTCCTTGCCAGGAAAATCCTTCCCACTAGCTGGTCTACCTCTTGCTATTGCCTCATCTGCATCAGCTCTCACCTCCGGTATACAGCACAGGTTCCCACCCCCCCTGCCATACCAGTTTAAACCCTCTCGAACTACTCGAGCAAACCTTCCACCCAGGACATTGGTCCCCTTCCAGTTCAGATGCAACCCGTCCTTCTTGTACAGGTCCCACCTTCCCCAGAAGGCATCCCAATTATCTACATATCTGAAGCCCTCCCTCCTACACCAGCTGCGCAGCCATGTATTTAGCTGCGCCCGCTCCCTGTTCCTCGCCTCACTATCTTGTGGCACCGGTAGTAAACGAGAGAACACTACTCTGATCGTCCTGCTTTGCAGCTTCCATCCTAACTCCCTGAAATCACTTTTTATATCTTCAATACTTTTCCTGGCTATATCATTAATGCCAATATGTAACAAGATTTCTGGCTGTTCGCCCTCCCCTTTTAGAACCTTATACACCCGATCGGAGACGTCCCAGACCCTGGCACCAGGGAGGCAACATACCTTCCGGGAATCCCGATCCTGACCACAAAATCTCCTGTTGATTCCCCTAACTATCGAGTCCCCTACCACGAGTACTTTTCTATTCTGCCCCCTTCCCTTCTTTGCCACAGTGTCAGGCTCAGTGCCAGAGAACTGACTGCTATGGCTTTCCTCTGGTAGGTCATCCCCCCCCCAGCAGTATCCAAAACGCTATACTTATTGCTGAGGGGAATGTCCACAGGGGATCTCTGCACTGTCTGACTGTCCCCTTTCCTCCCCCTAACTGTAACCCATTTATTCTTGTCCTGAGCCTCGCGGTAATTCCTCTCAATTACCCCCTCAGCCTCCCGAATGATCCATAGTTCATCCAGCTCCAGCTCCAGCTCCAATTCCCTAACATGGTTTTCAAGGAGCTGGAGTTGGGTGCACTTCCCACAAATGTAGCCAGCAGAGAAGTGTGCCATGTCTTCCACCTGCCACATTCTGCAGGAGGAGCAAGCAACTGCCCTTGCATCCATACCCGACTTATCTGAACACCCACTCAGTACTAAAGTAGAAAGCTTAGTTCAAGTTGCTATAAAATCAATAACAAACTTATATTCAATAGAGGAAGTTTAGAATGAACTCTACAGTTGTAGAGTCTTGGGTTTAGCCGCCTTGCTGATATATATGGTCACTGCTTTCCTTCCCGGCTGCCCCTCTGGTCCTTGTCACTTCCCCCGCTGCTCCCGCTCCTTCTGTGAAAGGGAAAACACTGCTGTCTGCTACCGGTGAGTAATTTTTAAAAAAACTGCCTTACCTTAGCTGCAGTCTTCCGGGTTCGTCTTACCTCCGCTGCTGCTCGCACTCAAAATAGTTCCTTCAGAGCATGAGATGACGGCTAGCTTCAACTCTTTCCAAATTTCCTCTCCTCCATTAAAATGAACTCTTTATGGAGATTTTGGTGAAGACATTGTTCGAAGTTTGCTAGTCTGCTTGAAGCCACTCAACATTGAGCTTTTCTCTGAACTGTTACTTCATCTTCAGCTGTTTATAGTAACATTTGATGAACATTGAGGAGAAGATGAGCTGGTGATCTGTCCAGCAGTCATCTCCTCACTGGCCATTGCTTCGGTAAATAGAACATCCTTTAGGTGTTGGGATCAAACTTTGACATAATCAATCCAGTGCCAGTCATTTGATTGTGGATGCCCCCAAGAAGGCTTGAACTTGTGTCTTTACGGGTAGAGTGTGTTGGCAATGATCAGCTGGTGTTCCACACATTTGGTGAGAAGGAGAATCCCATTGATGTTTGGATTCCCAAATCGTTCCATTCTGATGGTTCCTTTCCAAAGTTGGGATTTCTTTCCAACCCTGGCTTTGACGTCTTCAAGGTGGATAATTTTGTCTTTCTTTGGAATGTGGTGAATATGATGTCTGGGGTGGAGTAGAAACCTTCTTTGGAGTTATCTGTAGCATCAAGGGCTGGAGCATAGGCACTCATGACCATTGCCTGATGGTACTTGGCAAGTTGCAGACAGAGAGTCATGAGGTGATCGTTGTTGCTAACAGGGAGCTCCCAGAGTCAGTTGATGAGTTGATCGCTAATAGTGAATCCAATTCCATGTGTCCTGGGTTGATCAGGACACATTCACAAGTTGGGAATGTGAAAAAAACACATTTCACTCTGCTTTTTAAGAAGAGTGAAAGATGAAAAGCAGGAAATCACAGAACATTTAGCCCAACATCTGTGGTGGAGAAATTGTTGGGGTCTTTAATCAAGGATGGGATAACTGACCACCTTGAACATTTTCAGTTGCTCAGGGAGAAGCAGCATGGATTCATTACTGGAAGATCATGCCTGACAATCCACATTGAATTTTTTGAAGAGATGACCAAAGTAGTAGACAGGAGAATCTCTATGGATATTGTCTATTTGGACTTTCAGAAGGCATTGATAAAGTCCTACATAAGAAAATATTAATTCATGTTGAACCCCATGGAACTGAGAGCAAATTGCAGACATGGTTAAGATATTGGTTGAGTGGTGGATGACAGAAAACAGGAATAATGTGTAGGGACTCAAAATGGTAGGGTATGGCCAATGGTGTCACACAATGAATCTGTGTTAGAGCCTCAATTATTGACCTTATTTATTAATGACTAGGATAATGGCATAGAGAGTCATAAACCCAAATTTGTTGATGGCTCAAAGTTAAGCAGCATCATAGACAGTGTAGATGCTAGCTTAAAATTACAAAGGGATATTGATAGACTAAATGCATGGGCAAACCTGTGGCAGATGGAGTTCAATGTGAAGTTATCTAAGATATTTTCTAAATACGGTGGATATTGCAAGAGTATTTGGAGTTCAGGTGCAAATACTCTAGATATAAACATCAGCATTCCATGAGCTTTCTTGACTATTTTCAAAAGCTATTTATGACATTTTAGAGTGCAAGAAAACAGACATGATGTTGCAGTTATACAAAGTCTTGGTCAGACTCAGAATACAGTAGGTAGATCTCGGCACCAACCTTAGGAAAGATATATTGGGCCCTATAGCCACAAATATTCCTGAAGTTGGCAATGAAAACTCCAGAGCCAACAGGGTCCAATACAAGGCAGGCCCCCGCCACTTCAGCTATGGCTGTTGGGACTGCACCCAGCTATAATGGAACGAAAAGAAACCAAAAAGCATTCTGGATGACTCTTCTTTGCAAATACACTGCCACATTTGTAAATACACTGCCACATTTGTAAATACACTGCCACATTTGTAAATACACTGCCACATTTGTAAATATATGTTCATTTTTCACCAATAATAGTGTGAGCAAATGCTATTTGAGCTGCAAACACAAGAATTAAATTACAGAGGTTAACCATCCTTAGTGTCCCATGATGTTTCAACACTGACTGAATGGCAGCCACCTTTGCCACAGTACCTAAATGAGCAAGCAACGTCATTATAATTAAATGTAGGTGTGTCAGTTGTTGTAGTAGGCTTCCATCAGTTTGTAATCTTAACTATTATTAAAAAACACAAAAAACATTTACAGATCAAGATGTACTTGCAGTTGTGATTACACAGAGCATATGTCCTCTGCAGCATCAAAACATTTACAATCAGTGAAAGATGATTTTACACAACCACGTTCCATTGAATAAGGTTGACATGTCGATGTGGTTTTGGCCAATGCTGCTGTAGGATACTAATGGTCACGTTCCGTCTGAGGAACATCCTCATGTCCTCACTCAGCACAGTATTGCACTTCTCATGAACTCTCACCAGCTTTTGTGACCTCGCTGCATCCTCCAATTGGCTTGAACAGAGAATCCAAGGATTAAGTAATGTCTTGTGCCTGCAATGTTCTGGAATAAACCTCCAGACAGGACTCTCTTGGTAACCTGATGCAGAGATGAGATAGAAGATGAGCCACTGTGGCTCTCGTGCATCTTCAGACGGGCAAACGGGCACTATTGGCTGCAAACTCTGCATTAGGAAGCTGTTTGATATCCACAGGAGGTTGATGCTAGCGCTGGCTTCTTCTTCCAGCCATTCACATACAGCGGCCACAGGGATGACCACACCTTCTGTGCCTGGATCCACTGGGGATGGTTCCTATATGTGCAATATCAGAAACAAAGCATCACCTCAATAAGGTGATCATTCAGCAGCCACAGCGTCCACAAATACTATTTGAATAGCATCCTTCAAATACTGGATCCTGGAGGCCTCTGATATGAAGAGCAATGCAATACCCTTACATGGACCTTGCACATTGTTGACCTGGTTCAGATGTAAGCTGCTCAAACTTTTTGGTACATATACAGTCAGAGATTGTGAATGTGGTAGAAGTAATGTGAATCTCCTATTACCACCCCCACCCCGCCCCTCACTAACCCCACACTATAACCCCAAAGTACCCAAGAAAGGCAGCATTGCATATAGGGTAATGGTGTGGATAGTTATATGCCAAGGTGTCAACTGAGCAGCTCCTTCACCTTCTGCAGGCTATAGAATCTTGGAAGGTAATGTCGACTTTGCAATTAAGGTGAACCTTTACATCTCACTTGACAGTCACAGCCCTTAGGAGGATGGATTTATATGTTTGGATGATGTGGTCATGTTTGCTTGTGGCCAGGATCTTTAGTCGCCAAATTGGTCAATGCATGAGGTCCATTTACAGAACTATATGATGATACACATCTTTAATCTGTACTCTGAGTGTCTGCTTAATACTATTAAACATCACATTAAACTCCCACAGAGAAAAAAAATTAATCAGCTCCTCTGCCCAATCTGGATGGAGTGTCAGCTATGTTCCAATTTGAATATTTGCAATTTGGGTGGAAGATGGAAGACAACACAGATAACACTTCACAGAGTGAGGTACAGGCTCAGCCTCTCAGTCAAGACAACTCCCATATCATCATACTCTTTTCTGTATTACCCTTCCTATCAATCCCATCAGCTATGATCATCCCCATGTTCATATTCAACTTTTTTTATTTAACTGCTCATCTTCACATTTTACCCCCCCCCCCCACCGACTGTCTTACCACAAATCCCTTCAATTGTTGCACTGGACCTGCAAGACTGACCATGGGCTACTTCTCAGACTATAGAGCTACAGAACTTCATCAGAAGTGTGAATGACCATTTTCAAGCCCTGGCCTGATGTTGGATGATGCATTTGACTGACTATTCTGGTACTCCTGACTGAAGATTGTTTCCTTTGACTTGACTTGACTAAAGGCTACTTCCCTTAGACATTTCCTGAGAATTACTTCTACTTGCCTTAGAAGTAAAAAGGAAGGGACAGAATGAGTGAATTCATATTGCACCAAGGAACTACAAACATGTTGGAAAATTCTATAACAGAGCAACCTTAAAGGCTTTGTACCTTAATTCACAAAGAGTTCAGAATACATTGGATGAACTGACAGTGCAAATTGAGGTGAATGAAAATGATCACATAGCCATTACAGAAACATGGTTACAAGGAGATCAAAACTAGGAACTTAACATTCAAGGATATTTGACATTTTGGAGAGACAGAAGGGACAGAAACATAGTGGTGTCATAGCACTGTTAACAAGAAATAGAAAAGTTTTGAGAGATGATCGCTTCTCAGATGATGTAAATCCATTTGGGCTGAGGTTTAAAAAAATGCAAAGAAAATACGACATTTATAGGAGTCGTGTACAGATCAACAAACAGTAGTCACATTGTGGGAAAGGCAATAAATCAACAAATAATTGGAACATGTAAAAAGAACAGAGCAAACATTAGAGGTGACTTTATTCTTCATGTTGATTTGGTTAATCAAACTGAAATGAGCAGCTACAATAACAAATTCATAGAGTGCATTAGTGATAACCTCCTAGAGCAGTAGGTCATGGAGATAACCAGGGAGTTGGCTATCATGAACCTGGTAATGGGTAATGAGACAGGCTTAATAAATGATTTTAGAGTAAAAGATCCCCTAGGAAGTAGAGACCATAACATGATAGAATTTAATATTCAGACCAACATTGAGAAACATGGGTTGAAATAACTGTATTTAACTTAAATAAAGTGAATTAATATGAAATGAGGATAGAGTTAGCTAAAGTGAACCGGGTAGATACATTAGCAAGAAAAGTGGTAAGGAAGCAGTGGAAGATATTTAAGGAATTGATTCATGACTCTCAGCAAAAATACATCCAGTAAGAGAGGAAGACGCTAACCATGGCAAACCAAATGCTGTATGTGAATGGCTGAAAGAAGAACCCAGCACTAGCATCAACCTCCTGTGGATATCAAACAGCCTCCGAATGCAGAGTTTCCAGCCAATAGTGCCCGTTTGCCCGTCTGAAGATGCACGAGAGCCACAGTGGCTCATCTTCTATCTCATCTCTGCATCAGGTTACCAAGAGAGTCCTGTCTGGAGGTTTATTCCAAAGTATATAAAGAAACCACAGTCACTGATAGCCCCAAAAACTGGTACAAATTCAGAAACCAGCAAAGGATGATTAAAAAGACAATAAATTCAGAGAAAATAACCCACGAGGACAAACTAGCAAGGAACATAGAAGTTGACAATAAGAGCTTCTTTAAATATATGTAAAGGAAGAGAAAAGTCAAAGTGAATATGGGTGCCTTAGAAAATGAACTGAGGAGACATGTCTAGAGAACAGGAAAATGGTAGAGGATTTAAATTTTGCATCAGTCTTAATGGTGAAGATACTTGACCATAAAGAATATGGGGGAAAATTAAGTACCATTACCATTTGGTGCTGCATGGTGGCACAGTAGTTATCACTGTTGTCTCACAGCACCAGGGACCTGGGTTCAATTCCAGCCTTAGGTGACTATCTGTGTGGAGTTTGCACATTCTCCCTGCGACCATGTGAGTGCTCTGGCTTTTTTTCCCACAATCCAAAGATGTGGAGGTTTGGTGACTTGGCCATGCTAAATTGCTCATAGTGTTCAGGCATGTGTAGGTTAGGTGCATTAGTCTGGCGTAAATGTAGAATAATAGGGTAAGGGAATGGATCTGGGTAGGTTACTCTTCGGAGGGTTGGTGTGGACTTGTTGGGCCAAAGGGCCTGATTCCACACTGTAGGGATTCTATGATTCTATGACCATCACTGAAGAAATAGTATTAGACAAACTAACGAGGCTTAACTTATATAAATCCCTGGTTCTGATGATTTGCAACCCAAGAGAAGTACCTACAGAGATCTTAGAGTCCCTGCAATGTGGAAGCAGGCCATTCAGCGCATTGGGTTGTACAGCAATCCCTTCAAAGAGCATCCCATCCAAAATCACCCCATTTCTGTAACCCTGCATTTCTCATAGCTAACCCAGCTAGCCTATAAATCCCCGGAATACGGCAATTTAGCACGGCCAATCCACGTAATCTGCATATCTTTGGACTGTGGAAGAAAACCAGAGCACCTGGAGGAAACCCACACAGACACAGGGGGATTGTGCAAACTCCACACAGACAGTCGTCTGAGGGTGAGTCATACCCGGGTCCCTGGCGCAATGAGACAGTAGCGGTAACCACTGAGCCACCATAGTGGATGCATTGGTATAATTTCCAAAAATCATTGAATTCTGGAGAGGAATCAGATGACTGGAAAACTCCCAATGTGTCACCCCTATTCAAAAAATGGAGGGATGGAATAAAAGTGGATACTTATAGGCCTATTAGCATAACACCTATTGTTGGAAAAGAACTGGAATCAATTATTAAGGAGGTAACAGCAGAACATTTGGAAAATTATAACAAAATCATGAAAGAGAAATCATGTTTGACTAATTTATTAGGTTTTTGAGGAAGTCTCAACTAGATTAGATAGAGGGGAACCAGTAAATGTATTGTATTTGGTCTTCCAGATGGTGTTTGTCAAGGAACCTCACAAAAGATTAAGTCATAAGATAAGAGCACATGGTGCTGGAGGTAACGTATCGGCATAGATAGAGAATTAAGTCATGGGCAGGAAATAGCGAGTGGGGATAATAGGTTCTTTTTTAGATTGGCATCCATGACCAATGGGGTTCCACAGGAATCGCTGTTGGGACTATAACGGTTTATAATATATATATATATTAATGTCTTAGAGGAAGGAAGCGAATGTGCTGCAGGCAAATTTGCAGATGACACAAAAGTAGATGGAATAGCAGGTTGTGAGGGAGTGGGGGGGGTGGGGGGTGTGTAGAAACAAACAGTTTATAGAGTGATATCAATAAGTAAGTGGCAAAAACTTAACAAATGGAGTGTAATGTGGGAAAACGTAAAGCTGTTCATTTTGGCAAGGAGAACAAAAGAAAAGGATATTATTTAAATAGAGAAAGGTTGCAGAACGCTGCAACACAAAGCACATGGGTATACTTGTGCACAAAGCACAGAAAGCTATCACGGGGGTGCAACAGGTAATCAGAAAGGCTGAAATGTTGGCCCTTATTTCAAGAGGGTTGGAGAATAAGTGTAAGGAAGTCTTACTGTGGCTGTACAAGGTGCTGGTGTGACCACATCTGAACTGTTGTGAAACGTTTTTGTTGCCTTATTGAAGGCAAGATATTATTTCATTGGAGGCAGTTCAGAGAAGGTCCACAATGATGACCCCTGGTATGGAGGGATTGTCTCATGAACAAAGGCCATTACTTATTGGAGCTTAGAAGAAAGAGAAGTGATCTCATAGAAACATTCAGATTCCTTAAGGGGCTTGACAGGGTAAATGCTGAGAGGATATTTCCTCTCTTGGGGGAATCTAGGATCAGAGGGTATTACAAAAGGGTCCCAATTTAAGAGGTATGGAAGAATTCTTTCTCTCACAGAGTTATGAGTCTTTGGAACTCCATGCCATAAAGAGACATGGGGACAGAGTCCTTGTGCATATGTAAGGCTAAGGTAGGTAAATTCCTTATTAGTAGGGGAACCCAGGGTTACATGGAAAGGGCAGGAAAGTAGATGTAATGAATGTTAGATCAGCCATAATTGTATAAAATGGTGGAACAGTTTAACGTTCCAAATGGCCTACTGGTGTTTCTGTTTCTTATGGACTTATGGTCTTACATTGAGACCTAGTCATTTGGTTGAAGCATACACAGTAGGTTGCTGGTTAAGTGACTGGAACATGGTGTGCTACTTGGCAAAAACTTAATGTATCACAGTGCCGTACAGCGACATAGCCATGCCCTTGACTAATTACTGCAGATAACCATGACGGTATGCCCATCTTAATTTCTGCACAAGAATGAAGACAAGGTAAAAGTGCTCTGAGCTTGTAATTTCTGGATTAGGCAACAAAGTATAAAAAGGCAGTGCAGAGATGCTGTGAGTTTCCAAGTCGACGAGAAGCAAGTGAGCGCAAAGAGAACAAATTGAGATGCACGTTGCTCCTATCCATGAGGTGGGTGCCAATTCCTATGTACAAAGTATCTTGGCAACAGCAATTACAATTAAGGTATTGGTGCACTCCAAAGGGCACCCTAAAATGGATTATTTTATTATAAATGGGTTGAAGATGAGCAATGATGACAATGGCATGCCAACCGATGTGTAGGAAGGATGCAGGCAATTGCTACTCATGGAGCATGCCCTCAGACACTAAGGACAGCTGGCCAAGGTGAAGGCCCAGTGGAGTAAGCAATGAGTTGGTGCTGCCTGCTACCTGCTCTGACTTTCATGTTGGGAATCATCACCATCTCCTTTCTTTCCACCTGTTTGGGAATCTAGATATTTAATATAAATAAAGTGATAAATGAGATGTAAATACATACGAGTAGGCCTGCCATCTCTCACTAGTGAGATAATTGTCTCACCATTAAAATTTTAGTTGCAAAAATTGGACTTCTTATTTCTTGAAATTAAACATCTAATTTTTCTGGTCTCGCCAATTGACTCATCTATTGTATATACTCAAGTAATAGTCGAATTTCTTTGACCACTTTTTAAGGTTAAGTTTATGGGGTTGACATGGATACTACTTTTGAGGGGCTGAAATTCATGTCCGTCAAAATCCATAGCATATCATTAGCAGAAGTCCAATTGATCTCTAAATGATAAAGAGAAAAAAGAATTATGGTACTTCTGAAACCCTGGAGCGGAACTCAACAGCCAGCGAACTGGAAGACGAGGAGCAGAGTGGAACAACCAGCCGTCTGAAAAGTTGGAGCGGGACGTGACGGCTGGCACACTGACTCATAAATGTTGATCTGTTATCTGTGAAGAACTAGGGTTGACTTTTACACAAGACTTATGGAAAATTCTAGGTTACTTGGCAAAAAAATAGGGCGGCAACTTTTACATGAGATCAACTATTACTTGAGTGTATACAGTAAGTCCATGTCATACCGGGGCTGGGAAAGATCAGCCCAATATTTATGGATCCTTATCAGTGTTTCCAACTTGAGGAAATAGTTTTAAATAAAATGCTGAAACTGATAAATTCAATATTTTGGGCTATATGAGAGAACCTGTATGAGACAGCCAAACCCCATGCTTGATTCAATCTGTGGCTTTGCTCAAAGATAAATTAACAGCTTTGTTTAGTTGCATGAGATCATGGTACAGAAAAACATTCCACATTTTGAATTAGTTAGGAAAGTACTGGATTGTAGATATTATGGCTTATTCACAAAATGTACCCATGCTATTGCGCATATATGACACCAAATAGTTTGTGGGCAAAAACATTAGCAATGATAGAATAACTGCTATCACTTAAAACAAGTAAGAAATACTTATAAGATATCTTACTCAACTCAAACATTATGTCATTTGTCAACCTTTGGTAAAAATCAATCTGTGCTGAAAAATACACATCTGAAGTTAATTACAGCCTAACATAATTTTAAATACACTGAGTTCATCTTATAAGGGATTTCATTTTTTGAGTTAGAAGGAAAGTGATTTTGAGCCAGCACCTAAATTGAAGCTGATCTCTCAATCTTGTCTGAGCTTAGAAATGATTAGCACATCGGAATGGTATGGGTTATATTAATATGATTGGGAAGAACCACGGAAAGTTGCTGTGGGATTTTAGTAACTGCCTATTTTGGATCAAAGTAAATGAAAGTTTAAGGATGTTTCCAGATATGCTTTCCAAAGATTTCTTATTTAGCTGATGTGACAAGTAACGTCATGCACTTAGAATTTAACAATGTTTGTTTACTTTGTATTATGTTTTGAGTAGTTGGATTAGGTGATGTTAATTCTAGTGGCACTTTCTCATGTCTCTGAGAGAGGATACAATAGTAAGAGAGGTAGATGCTGGTTAGTATAAGAGGGGGAATCCAGGATGGACGATATCATCCATTTAATAAGGAGGGGACTAGATATAAAATTGACCTTAAAAAGCAGCTATGCATCCAATCTCCCAGTCTAAGTACAAGATGCATTTGATGGGAGAGATTTTTTGTAGTTGTTCTTCAGTAGTTGGCAGATGTGCCTCAGTGGACGTATCATGGACACAGTTGATGAGGTGTTTGCATGTGCAGGAAAATCTCTGTCAAATGTGGAAAGATCCTTTGGGGTCTTGGATGGAGAGGGTGAGGTGTCGGTTTTATATCTCTTGTGGTGACTAGGGAAGGTGCCAGGAGTGGAGAGTGGGTTATGGGGGAGCATGGACCTAATGAGGGAGTTGTGGAGGGAATGTCTCTGCGGAATGCTGATAAGGGTGGGAGGGAAATGTACGTCTGGTGGTGGGGTCTGACTGTAGGTGGTGGAAATGGTGGAGAATAATGCGCTGTATCCGGAGATTAGTGGGGTGGAAGGTGAGGACCGGGTGGGATCTATCCTTGTTGTGATTGGAGGGGTGGGGTTCAAGGGCAGAGGTGCAGAAAGTGGAGGAGATGCACTAGAGGGCATTGTTGATCACATGGGAGGGGAAATTGTGGTCCATGAAAGAAGAGGCCATCTGGGATGTCCTGGATTGGAACTGCTCCTTCTGGGAGCAGTTACAGGAGCTGGAGGAATTGGGGATAAGAGATAGCGTTTTTACAGGAGGGGTGTGGGAGGAGGTATAGTACAGGTAGCTGTGGGAGTTGATAGGTTTGAAGTAGATGTCTGTGTTGAGTCAGTCACTGGAGAGGTCTCCAGGAAGGGGAGGGTGGTGTCTGAGATGGTCCTGGTGAACTTGAGGTCCAGGTTGAAGATGTTCATGAACTTACTCCCAATTCCTCTCCCTCCGCCATATCTGCTCCCAGGAGGAACAGTTCTACTCCAGAACAGCCCAGGTGCCTCCTATTTTAAGGACTGCAATTTCGAAGACACTTGAACCCCACCCACCTAACCACAACTAGAACACCCTTGGTCCTCACCTTCCACTCCAGTAATCTCCAGGTATAGCCCATTATCCTCCACCATTTCCACTATCAACAGTCAGACCCCACCATCAGAAATATATATCCTTCCCCACCCCATCGGCATTCTGCAGAGACAATCCCCTCTGTAATTCCCCCTCGTTAGGTCCACGCAGCCCCCACCAACCCACCCTCCACTCTCAGCACCTTCCCTTCTTGTTGCAAGAGGTGTAAAACCTGCACCCACACCTTCCTCCTCACCTCCATCCAAGGCCCCAAAGGATTCTTTCACATCCAGCAGAGACTCTTCTGCACATTCAAATTTCACTTAACAGTCCTTTCAAGAAAATGTATGTTTTCAATTTGTTTTAAATTGTGACACCATGCAATGAAAGGCATTCGAAGAGTGACCTCTAAATTGAGCTGATGTAGCGCAATGCTGGTGTTGAACCAGCTGAATCCTTGCAGTTAACCAGTAGAGGTCAGCAGTAAGCTTCCACCTGCTGGCCAGTTAGGGCTATTTGATTCATCAAGGTCAGAGTTTGAAAATGTACCCCATGCAATAAATCTTGCTCTCAATACCTAACAACCTCCCTCTTGAAGCCTTGTTACCTCAATTTTAGATGCATTTTGTTCATTTGCTTGTGTGTTGTATTTAAATGGGCTGAAAGTAAGATTGGACAAATTTTGTTTCACAATGTTGCCACGCGGTGGGAGACAGTGATATGGTGGTAATGTCACTGGTCTGGCAATTAGGGGCTAGACTAGCTCTACTCATGGGATCATACCTTATCCCAGTTACCAACATCACCATCTCTCGATACGACATATCAGCAGAGGTGACAGCACAATGGTATACTGTCAGCAGGGAGTTGTCCTAAGAGTCCTCAACTTTGCCTTTGGCCCCAGTGAAGTCTCATGGCATCAGGTCAAACATGGGAAAAGACATTTCCTGCAGATTACCAACTAACACACTCCTCCCTCAGCTCTTGAATCAGTGCACTTCTATGTTGAGCATCATTTGGAGAAAACAGTGAGTGTGTACAAGTGTGTTGAACGTACTCTGTTGAAAGGCTCAATAATACCACTATTGTGTAAGCTGGCTGAAGCTTAAAGCTCAAAGGTTTTCAATAAGTGGTGATGTATCCAACAACAGCGAAAAACATACTTGACCTTACTCTCACCAATCTGCCTGTTGCAGATGCCTCTGTACATGACAGTATTGGTAGGATTGACCATCACAGAGTCATTCAGCCTCATCTCCACATTACATATGCTCTCCATAAAGCTTTGTGGCACTATCACCATGAAAAATCGAATAGACTTTGAGCAGATCTAGCTTCATGGAACTGCATATCCCCATCCTACTATCGCCATTAAACCAGGAAATCAATAATGGTTCAATGAAGAGTGCAGAAGGGCGTTCCAGCAGTAGCTCTACGCATATCTAAAAATGCAGTGTCAACCTTCTGAAGCTGCCAAGTTAAACAGCAGAAGCCACATACAATAAATAGCGCTTAGCATTCTCATAGCCAACAGATCTAAGCTCTGCAGTTCTGCCATATCTGCTTGCAACTGGTGGTAAACAATTAAAAAATGAACAGTAGGAGGAGGGTTTACAAATACTCGCATCGTCAACAATGGGGGAGCCCAGCACGTCAGTGCAAAGGAGAATGCTGTTGCATTTGCATCCAATTTCAGCCAACAGTACCAAGTAGATGGTGCATCCAAACCTCTTCTGAAGAATTCCAGCATCACAGATGCCAGTCTTCAACCAACTCAGTTCACCCACATGATATCTAGAGATGGATGAAGGCACTGAATGAAAACAAATGCTCTGCAGCTTGACAGCATTCTGACTGTGACCCATGTCAAGCTGTACCAGTCTAGTTCCAACATTGACGTCAACCCTGCAGTGTTAATATGATTTCTTTTAAATGCTAATAGATATAGACTCAACCTGCTCCACCTTTTTTCATAAGATAATGCCTTTATCCAAACAATGAGTCGAATGAACCTTCTCTGGACTGCTTCAAAATCAATTATATGCAAATGAGGGGTCCAAAACTGTACACTAAGTTGGGAAGTTTCACTGCAGTTGTGGTCTCACCAATGCCATTTGCAGCGACAGTAAAACTTCTCTATTTTTATATTCCAATCCTTCTGCAATAAATGACCTGCTTAAAGTGTCTAGAACTGTTCAGCAACTCTGTACCTCATCTTGACAATATACTTTCCATACAATCTTTGAGTCATCTGCAAAGTTATCTAACATGCATTCAGTGCCGTCATCTAATTGATTGATATAGTGGTAAATAGGTCAAGACCTACCAGTTATCCCTGTGGCAATTCAATAGTGACCCCTTGGCATCACAAAACATACTTATGTAACTCTTCTATCTGCTTCCCATTAGCTAGCCAATCCTTTACCTGTGCTAACATCTTACTCCCTGCACCATGTGATCTTACCTTGTGCAGTACATTACCGAGACATGCTTTGGAAATTCAACTTCATGATTCCCTAACACACAGCCATGTTGGCTTTGCTTGATCAAATCAAGATTTTCTAAATATCTGGCAGTAAACTCCTCAATTATAGATTCTAGTACTTTCTCCCTGGTAGAAGTTAGGCCAGCTGGCTTACATTCTTGACCTCCCTCCATTCTAGAGCAATGGTATTACATTTGCTATCTTTTAATATCTTGGACCTTCCACAACATAAGGAATTTTGGAAGATTGTGCTAATGCATATATTTTCTGTATCATGACCATTTAAAGACCTGAGGATGCAGGCCAGGCAGTCATTTGGAATTGCTAGCCTTTTGCCCCAATAGGTTTCCTAGCACCTTTACCCTTGTGAAGATGATTTCTTTAAGTTCATCCCTGTTTTTAACTTTTGATCTTCAATTATTTTTAGGATTTTATATGGTATATTACTGTGAAGGCAGCTACAGAATCCCTGTTCAAGACCTCTGCCATTTCTTTGTTTTTCCTTATTAATTCCCCAGTCTCTCTCCAGAGAATCAATGCTAGCATTAATTACTCTTTTCCTTTTCAAATACTAGTAAACATCACTAGAAAATCCATCTGTTTTTATATTACTAGCTTATTTTTCCTCATTTTATTTTCTCCTCATTAGTATATTTTTAGTCATTCTTCTCTGGTTTTTAAAGATTGTCCAATCCTTTAATCTACCACTAACCTTTGCAGATATACAGAAGAAATTATCTATTTCAATTCAATAACATCAGCTTTGCTGCGGTTCCAAATCATGGAATCCCTACAATGTGGAAGCAGGCTATTCGACCCATCGAGTCCACACTGACCCTCCAAAGACCATCCCACCTTTACCCCTGCATTTCCCGTGGTTAATCCACCTATCCACACATCCCTGCATAGGATGGACAATTTAGAATGGCAATCCACCTAACCTGCACATCTTTGGACTGTGGGAGGAAACTGAGTCACCCGAAGGGATGAATGTGCAAACTCCACAGACAGTCACCCGAGGCTGGAATTGGACCCAGGTCCTTGGTGCTGTGAGGCAGCAGTACTAACCACTGAGCCACTGATTCTTTCAATTTAAAAACATCCTTAACTTTCTGATTTTGTTTTGGATGATTATCTTTCTCAAAGACCCTTTCTTTTGCACTGAGATAATTCTTTGATATGATTTATTAAATATCATCTTAATAGCCTGCCATTGCATTTCTGCTGACCTTAAACTGACTTTCCAGTTCATTTTATTCTTATCCATGTCATCTAGATACGGTTGGTTCTGTTACAGTGCGTGTTTCTTAAATGCAAATTGCCTTTAACATGATTTAAGAATTTAGGCTATTATTTGTAGAACATAAACTTTCCTTATCCATACTGGTGATAACGTGATTATAGTCTCATTAGTTTGAAAGGCGCGGCTATTGTGTGATTTTTTTATAATGCAAGATTGTTCGGGAATGAAACTATCACGTTATATCAGACGCGACTGTATATCAAGAATAGCTGGAGTTCAAGCACTGAACATTGTGGTACTCCACTAGTCACAGCTTGTCTCCTGGAAAAAGACCCATTTATTCTATTTCTCTGTTTCCTGTCTGTCAACCAATTCTTGGATCATGCCAATATATTACTCCCTGTCCCATATGCTTTAACTTTGCTTACTAGCCTCTCGTGAAAGAAATTAACAAAGTTTTTTGAAAATCCAAATGCACCGCATCATTTAGTTCTCCTGATCTATTCTATCAGTTACATACTCAAGAAGCTCCAGTAGATTTGTTAAAGATGATTTGCCTTTCAGAAACCCATGCTGGCTTTGGGCAATGCTGGTAATGCTTTCCAAATGTTCTTTTAACATGTCTATTGTAATAGAATCCAGCATTTTCTCTATTACCGATGTTAGGCCAACTGATCTGTAATTCTGTGTTTGTCTGTCCCTTCCTTTTTAAAAGAGGGGTTACATTTGTCACGCTCCAATCTGTATGAACTGCTCCAGAATCTATAGAATTTTCGAAGATGATCACCAATGTATCCAATATTTTCAGGACGTCTTCCTTTCGTACTCTGGGACCCAGATTATCAGGCCGTGGTGATTTATTAGCCTTTAACTTCATTCATTTCCTCAGCACTATTTTAAAACATTTGTCATGAATCTCTTTCAAACTGAACATGACATTCTATCAGGTTATGATCACTGTCACTTAAAGGCACTTTTACTATGAGTTTATTGATTAATCTTGTCTTCTTGTGCATTAAAATAAACACAATGAATTGCGGATGCTGGAAACCTGAAATAAAAGTAGAGTGTGTGGGACAAACAAAACATGTCTGGCAGCATCTGTAGAGAGGTTGCTGGACTCAAAGTCTTTATTCTGTATTCTCTCTAAGATGCTGTCAGATCCACTGTCGTTCTTCTGCACTCTTTCTTTTAGTTCTTAATTGCACATAACCCAGTCTAGGATAGCCTGCTTCTTCTTTGGTTCCAGAATATACTGCATAAAAATACACTCCATCAATTAACTTTTCAGGGTCCCTTTGCTAATCTATTCTCTGAATCTGCATGTAGATTAAAATCAATCCATGATTATCGTGGCATGTTTGTAACATTGCTCAATTTATTTCTTCATATTTGCTCTGTTCCATGGTGTAACCACTATTAGGGGGTCAATCAGTTATTTCCACAAGTTATCTCTTAGCGTTACTATTTCATATCTTTTACCAAAATGTTTCTACATCTTTATTTTTCAATTTCAGGCGATCGCTCAGTAATTAATTAATTACCGGAGTTACGCCTCCACTTTCTCACAGTTTCATGTCATTCTGATTGTCGAATAATCTTTTGCATTCAGGCTCCTGCATTCTTGGAATGGCAGGACTGACATATGAAGAAGGACTGGATCGACTGTACTGTACTCACTGGAATTTAGATGAATGAGGGGGGATTCCTATAGAAACATATAATATCCTGATGGGGCTCGATAGGCCAGATGTGAGAAGAATGTTCTGGATGTTGAGGACGTCCTGAACTAGGTATCACAGTCTAAGAATATGGGTAAGCTATTCAGGACTGAGATGAGGAAGAACTTCTTCACCCAGTCAGTTGTGAACCTGTGGTATTGTCTGCCACAGAAAGCTGTTGGGGCCAGTTCATTAGATATATTCAAGAGGGAGCGCAGTGTGACCCATGTGGATAAGGGATCAAGGGGTGTGGAAAGAAAGTAGAAGTAGCAGACTGAAGCTGCATGATCAGCCATGATCATATTGAATGGTGGTGCAGGCTTGAAGGACTGAATGGCTTATTCCTGCAGATGTTTTCTATGTTTCTATGTTGCTGTGTTTGATTACCCTTTGTTTATTGTCTCTGCAATGCTCGATAGATCATGTCGCTTTCTGTGCTAACAATTCATTTCTTTTTGCATACATTCAAACAGTGCTTTAAAGTTCGTTTTTTTCTAAAAGAATTATGTACAATCATTGGTCTTATTTGCTGGTTTACAGTTATGTTGGTATGTTCTTCCCCTCCCCATTATATATTGGTAATCAATACACAGATTGCTGCTCTCCCCTACTCCTTTTTTCTCTGTACATTTCCTATCTCCCTTGTTTGATTCCTTTTCCCTCTTATTTAGTTTAATGACCTCTCTAACCTACGAGATATACAATTCACCAGAACCCACAACATTGGTCCCACCATGGTTCAGGTGAAGGCTATCTCAATGGTACAGCTGTTTACTTTCCTTAGTTGTGGTGCCAGTGCCTATGAACTGAAACCCATTTTTTCCAACCAACCTTTAAGCCCACACATTCTTGTCTCTATATCATATTTACCTTATTTCTTAGCTTACAATCCAGAGATTATTACCTTTGAGGCCGTACTTTCTAATTTAAGATTAGACTAGATTCCTTACAGTGTGGAAACAGGCCCTTCGACCCAACTCGTCCACACCGACCTTCCAAAGAGTAACCCACCCAGACCCATTTCCCTCTGACTAATGCACTTAACACAATGGGAAATTTAGCATGGCCAATTTACCTGACCTGTACATCTTTGGATTGTGGGAGGAAACCGGAGTACCCGAAGGAAACCCATGCAGACAAGGGGAGAATGTGCAAACTCCACACAGACAGTCGCCTGAGGCTGGAATCGAACCTGGGACCCTAGTGCTGTGAGGCAGCAGTGCTAACCACTGAGCAACCGTGCCGCCCAAATTTAACCCCAAGCTACTCATATTCCCTCAGCATACCCTCTTTCCTGGTTCAATCTATGTCAATGATACCTCTGTGGACCACAACATCTGCATCCTCTCCCTCAAACTACAAGTTACTAAACAGCCGAGAGCAGATTTTCTGAACTGGGCAGGCAACAGCTATTTGGTCTGTTACTTTCAGTTACAAAGAAGTGCATCTATTCCCTTGACTATGTTATACAATTATGCTTCTACTTATTCCCTCAGCTTCCCACAACATGGTGCTTTGGTCAGTTGGCTCATTCACCCTGCAAGCCCTACTCAACAAGTTGAAAGAGCCTCAAAGTTATAAGGCATTGTATATGGGTTATGGTTTCTGATTCCCCTTAACTACCGCACTTGCTGTCACACTCTCCATTCCCCGACCACTGGTCAAATATGAAAACCCCAAGCTAATAATGTGCATGCCTCCTGCAACTAAGTGTACAAGTCATTTTCACACTCCCTGACATATCACAGTGATTGCGACTTAACCTCCAACTCAATGACTCAGGGCTGAAGTTCCACAAGGTGCAGACATCTGTTGCAGATGTGTTTGTCCTGGATTACACTGGCATTCAAAAGCTCCCACATTCTGCAGTCACAAAACAGCAGCAATCCTGCTGTCCTTAATGTATTTTAATTAATAGTCATTTAATTAATTTACTTAAATAGATACTGTCCTTTTAAAAATGCATTTAGAGCCTCTGCATTCTTTAATTACCATATTAATAAAACTTTACAATAGGATAGACTTTGTCAACTTAAAATAAAATATTTTAAACTTACATTTTTAGTTTCCACGATTTATGCACTCTCCCTAAGAACAATTAGTCATCAATCAGCTATAATTTTCCTGCAATGGCCTTGAGAATGGGTAATTCTAACAGAGAGAAGGATTTATCAGAAATTGTTCTAACTTCAGGTTTCTATGAAAATTGACCCCCTAGAAATCTGACTAGAAGGCACCATATAGGTTATTGAGAATCTTCAATTTACCAGACCTTCACTTCATCTTTAAAGCAACTCCTTAATCAAGGAAACCACAGGCCTATAACAAAAGTGACTGAGGTAATTACACTCCATTATTACCTTCAATTAGGCAGCATCTGAGGAGTAGGAGAATTGACATTTCGAGTATAAGCCCTTTATCAGGAATGAGGGCTTATGCCCGAAATGTTGATTCTCCTGCTCCTCGGATGCTGCCTGACTGGCTGTGTTTTTCCAGCACCACACTCTTCGACTCTGATCTCCAGCATCTGCAGTCCTCACTTTCTCCTCCATTATTATCTTTGACTGCATCTAATTTTTCTAAGTATGAGAGTGAGTGTGAGATGGTTGAGTAAATCTTGCATTCTTTTGGATCTGTGAGAGTTGCAACAAATGTTTTAGAGGGTATCTCACCGTGAAGACCAGCAAGATTTCTCACTTTACCTTACCAAAGTGACTGGGGAATTATTCCATCCCTATGGTGTCCCTCATGTCCAATTGTCACCTCATTTTTCTGCACACTTTTCCTGGAACAAGCTACCACTCATTGGATAGCAACAAAAAGACCAGCATCCCTTGGCTAGAACCACAATTACTTATAATATATATTAATGACATGGATGAAGAAAGTGAATGTACTATTGCCAAGCTTGTGGAAAACACACAAATGGATGGGAAGGCAAGTGGTGAGGATAACACAAAGAGGCAAATGGACAGGTTAAGCGCATAGGCAAAAAACTTGGCAGATGAAATATGATGTTGGGAAATGTGAGGTTATGCATTTTTGGAGGAAGAATAGAGGAGTTGGATATCATTTAAATGGAGTAACATTGAAGAAAACTACAGCACATAGGGATTTTAGAGCCCTTGTCCATAAATCACAATAAAAAAGTTCATATCCAAATTCAGCAGGTAATAGGGAATGTTGGCCTTTATTTCAAATAGAATGGAATATAAAGCTAGGGAAGTTTTGCTAAAACTGTACAAGGCACCAGTAATACCACAGTCAGAACACCTTGAACAGCTTTGAGCCCCTTATCTAATAAACGATACATTGGCATTGGGGGCAGACCAAAGAAAGTTTACTAGACTGATAGCAGACATGGAGGAACTCTCTTATGAGGAGAGGGTGAGTAGATTGGGTCTGTACTCATTGGATTTAGAATAATGAGAGGTGATCTTATTGAGGCATACAAGTTTCTAAGGAGTCTTGACAGAGTAGATGTGGAAAGGTTACTTCCCCTCTCGGGAGAATCGAAGACCAGGGGACATAATCTCAGAATAAGGGAGTCACACATTTTAGACAGAAGTTAAGAGGAATTTCTTCTCTCAGAGGGTTCGGAATTTGTGGAATTCTTTACCAAAGAGGGTTGTAGAGGTCGAATTATTACGTTTATTCATGTCTGAGATTGACAGATTTTTAAGCAATAAGGAAATTGAGGGTTATGTGGAAAGGGTAAGAAAGTGGAATTGAGGATTATCAGATCAGCTGTGATCTCACTGAATGGTGGCGGAGACTCAGTGGGCTGAATGGCTTACTTCTGCTCCTATACCTTATGGAGAGTTAATAACACCAGTTGCCATCACTTCACATTCGTTCTGAAGCCTACTGGATCCCATTCTCAGGGTTCAAGGTAATTACAGGGCAATCTCGATTATCCGAATGACACGGGCGGGGAATATTTTGTTTGGAAAATTGAATGTTCAGATAACACAGTTTACCCAAGCATCGGGACCTTGAGATTGTATTTGGATAATCCGAAATTCGGATACTCGCAACAGGGATAATCAAGGTTACCCTGTTTTAGTTTGATGTTTGATGGTATCCTTGCTTTCCTTTAAAGTCTTATATTCATAAGGTTACATTGTTGATTCTCTTGTGGAAATAAAAATTAGTTACCTCTTCTTTTCAGGATATTAATTAGTTTTGCAATTTATACTCTTTGCATAACTGCCAAAATTGCATGCTTTTTAAAATAATGTTAAGTTTATGAGTTTACTTAAAATTTCATTGTCTCGTCTAATCTTCCATATCAAAATCTCAGTCGACACATCTCCTATTCCCTCTGGTAGGGAAATCTTTTCTGAGGAGTTTCAGCTAAACAATTATTATATCTGGAAATGTACGATCTTGTGTAACAATAATTGTACATTATATTATCAGAAAGAAAGTTACACACTTAATTGGCTTACTTCCTTCGGATGAAGGGATAGTTAATATGAACCAAAACTTGTAACTCATTCTAAAAGATGAAAGACTTTCCAACAATCCAAGTTTGTTAAGGAAATTTTTTACATGCATGACACTGTAATCTTTTGCTAGAAATTCTGTGTCATATGGTCCTATTTTGCAACCACCTGATGAAGGAGCAACACTCTGAAAGCTAGTGCTTCCAAATAAACCTGTTGGACAAAACCTGTGTTGTGTGATTTTTAACTTTGTCCATCCCAGTCCAACACCGGCTCCTCCATGACATTTCAAAGTTGTCTGGGTGGGTATATGAAGAGGAAGAGTTTAGAGAGATATGGGTCAAATGCTGGCAAATGGAACTAGATTAGTTTAGGATATCTGGTCAGCATGGACGAGTTGGACCGAAGGATCAGTTTCCGTGCTATACATCATATGACTCTATGACTCCAAAGAAGATAGTGATGGCCATATTCATCATGAACAGCAGTCTTACAACACAGTGAACAGGATTATCCATACAACAGCAATATAAGCTGGTTATAGAATCTACCTGCTCTGTTATTAAGACCACTTTCACATGTAAGCCTCATCAAACGACATTCTCCACCAGGATAGCATTATCTGGATTTAGCCAGGCACTCTTGTGTGTAATGGAATTATTCTAAATTTGTATTATACTGTGGTATTGTTGCAACAGATACCTTGGTTTATTTTTCATTCTATTTGTATTTCTCATCCATCAGTTTTTAAGATGTTATTCCAATTACTGGGATTGGCTTCAAGTAAATGGCCAATTATTGATTCTGATACTGTGTAGACAATTGAAGGGGAATAATATTTGTGGAGAGCATTCAGAATAATTGTTCTTTGGTGGGCTATCATTCTTATCCCTCTGGCATCCTTGGCCTCAGGTATTTGAACCCTAGTTTCAACAGGTTTGATCTTTCCTGTAGTTATAACTAACAAATGTTTTGGTTATGGATGATCTCCAGCATCTGCAGTCCTTACTTTCTACTAACTCCCTAATGATCCCCAAATGTTTTTAGCCTTTTAGATCACATAACTCAAAGCACTTCTCCCAAAATAGAGACCAACCTTATCTTGCATTTCAGGTAGGGGATTACCACGAAAATGTTCGGTAAATTCTACGTCATCCTTCAACAAATTATTTCCCCATTTGCACAATATATTCAGTGTAACCTATCACAGAAATCAGATGATCCTCCTCTTTCAATTGCTTCATTTCATGCATGATCAGCTATAGTGTCAACTCTAGCATTGAGTTTATCACACCTCTGTTGTGGTCACTCACACGTGCCATGTTAGCTTTGCTGACCACATCAGGCTGCTCGTACCCAGGGCTAAACCTTAGGGTTTAAAGAGGAGGAGGAATAGAATTTTATCCTCTTCTCCATTTATTCTTAAGGCATTCAGGTGAATAGTAACAGCAATTAAAATTCCCAATATATAAATTGTGGATGTCTTTGGGTTGAGGCAGACTGTTCATAACTTCTGTGTCATTTGTAACCCAAGGTTAGCTTCCAGGCATGTTTTGTACCATCACTGCCTATTTCTAACACTGTAACATTGCCTGATGCTACCTTTACCTCAGCCCACCTGCTAATGAGAACCTCATTTATAACTTTGTTCTCTCAAGACTTGTTAATTCTAACACATCACTGGCTGGACTCATACATACTGCACACCATGAACTTGAGGACATCTAAAACTCTGCTGACAATGCACATACTTGCATTAAATCCCACTCACCTGCAGCCAAAAGTTCTGGAATTTTCACACCCCTCACCAACAAAAAACTCTTTCTTTCTTCAAGGCATTCCTTAAAACCCATTTCTTAACCAAGGTTTTTGCTATTTGCTTTTATAGGTTGCTGGCTTTCTCATTCTGATTTTAAAATTCACTTGCAAAATAACGTGATATTGTACGATATTGGAGATTATTTATAAATATGTTATTGTTTTCATAAAGTTAAATAGAACTGGACTCCTTTTGTTTATCTCTGGAATTCCCTTGCTCCAATTTTAGTCTTTTTGTAATAAACGTGAGTTTTATCCATTTCGATTATTTTTAAACTATTAAGTCTTATAGCATTTAATTGTGCTCTTTTTGTTAACTTCAGCCCAGTGCTGTCACTATAGTCTAGTTCTAATTGAGTTCTTGCTTATACCCATGGTTTACTTTTATATTTCACCTATTGCTGGACTAGTCCTTGCTTCTCTTGTGATCAACCTTTTAGAAAAAAGTCAACATTCAGTTAAGGTTAATTGTGACCTTGACTCTGTTTTTTTCTTGCTCAGTTATTGGCTAAAGTCCAGATTTTGACACAGTGGTTGTATAAATGTTTCAGCTAAAATGTTTCATTCAGCAAAGGGTTTGTTTACAAATTAGGTCTCACTATTTGGTTAATGCTTAACTTTTGAGTTAACATTAATGCAACAGGAGAAAAGGCAAGAACTAAAATTGGGAGAAAGTGAGGATTGCAGACGCTGGAGATCAGAGTTCAAAAGTGTGGTGCTGGAAAAGCACAGCCAGTCAGGCAGCATCCGAGGAGCAGGAGAGTCGATGTTTTGAGCAAAAGCTCTTCATCAGGAATGTTAGCTAAAACTGATCAATTTGTCCAGTTTCATACCTTTCTATTGGAAATGCATCTTCCCTATGTCAAATGAGGCTGTGTAATATTTGGAAAATACTTTTCTAACCAAGATTTGGAGGGGCCGGTGTTGGATTGGGGTGTACAGAGTTAAAAATCACACACACCAGTTTATAGTCCAACAGGTTTATTTTGAAGCACTAGCTTTCTGAGCACCGCTCCTTCATCAGGTGTTTGTGGAGTATGAGACCATAGGACACAGAATTTATAGCAAAAGTTTCCAGTGTGACGCAGCTAAAATTATATATTGAAAAAGACCTGGATTGTTTGTAAGTCTCTCATCTTTTAGAATGGGCATGTTGGTTTCAGTTCTTTTATATGTAATTTCCAGAACTTTCTCAAAGTTATACCCGTTTACACTCACACTCACACACATACACATACACACTCTCTCACAAACACTCATACCACCCCCCCACACACACACACTGCACACACACACCCACATGCACACACATATACGTTTGTGGGGTGACTTTGTACTTGCAGAATTACATTTTACTTTGCTCAAAAACTGCATGAATCCATGTAAGATACTGTAAATCCCTTTTTTAAATTAGAATCAGTCTGAACATTGGGGCACAGACAGCCACACACAGGGCACCTCACACCTTCAATGAATTCTCTGGGCCAATATGGCACCTATTATTAAAGTTCACTTGAGAATGTAACTTTAAGAAAGTTCTGAAATTTAGATATGAAAGAACTGAAACCAACATTCCCATTCTAAAAGATTAGAGACTGACAAACAATCCAGGTCTTTCTCAATATATAATTTCAGTTACATCACACTGTAAACTTTTGCTATAAATTCTGTGTCCTACCATCTTAAACTCCACAAGCCATTGATGAAGGAGCAGCACTCCGAAAGCTAGTGCTTCTAAATAAACCTGTTGGACTATAACCTGGCATTGTGTAATTTTTAATTTTCTAACCATGAATGCGATGTCAGCTTTATAGAGTCATAGAGTCCTACGCATGGAGACAGGCCTTTTGGATGAAATTGGTCCATGCAAACCAAAATGTCCATCAATGCTAACCCCATTTCCCAGCAATTAGCCCATATCCTTCTAAACCTTTCCTAACCATGTATTTGTCCAAATGCCTTTTAAATGATGTTAATGTATCCGCCTCAACCATTTCTGCTGGCAGCTCATTCCACATGCGTACCACCCTCTGTGTAATAAAGTTGCCCCTCAGGTTCCTTTTTATTCTTTCCTCTCTAGTCTTAAAATGATGCCCTCTAGTCTTGATTCCCCAACCCTAGGAAAAAGACTGAGTGCATTCATCTTCTCCATGCCTGTCATGATCTTTTACACTTCTATAAGATTCTCCTCGCAGTCTCTTATGTTCTAAAGAAAAGGTTTCGAGCTTGTTCAACCTCTCCCTATAATTCAGATCGTTCTTGTAAATTTCTCCTGCACTCTTTTCAGTTCAATTACATCCTTCCTATAGCAAGGCGACCAAAAACTGAACACAATACTCCAAGTGTAGCCTCACCAACATCCCGTATAACTGCAGCATAACTTCCCAACTTCTATACTCAATGCCCTGACTGATGAAGACCAGTGTGCCAAAAGCCTTCTTCACTGTCCTGTCTACCTGTGACTCCATTTTTAGAGAACTGTGCACCTGAAATCCAAGGTCTTTCTGTTCCTCTACAGTCCTAAGGCTCTACTATTCACCATGAAACTCCTACCTTGATTTGACTTTCCAAAATACAAGACCTCACACTTATCTATAATAAACTCCATTTGCCATTTCTCAGCCCATTTTCCCAGATGATCAAGGTCCTGCTGCAATTGCTGATAACCTTCGTCACTGTCCATGATACCTCCTATCTTAGTGTTATCTGCAAACTTACTAATCATACCTTGTACATTCTCATCCAAATCATTGATTATAGATAACAAACAACAATTGGTCCAGCATTGACTCCTGAGGCACTCCACTAATCACATGCCTCCAGTCCAACAAGAATCCTTCCATTATTACCCTCTGCTTCCTACCATCAAGCCAACTGTGTATCCAATTTGCCAGCTCCCCCTGAATTCCATGCAATCTAACCTTCCAGAGCAGCCTACCATGTGGAAGCTTATCAAAGGCCTTACTGAAATCCATATAGACTATGACTGCTGTCCTGTCCTCATCAACTTTCCTGGTCATTTCATCAAAGAACTCTAACAAATTTGTGAGGCATGATCTCCCACATACAAAGTCATGCTGACTATTCCTAATCTAACCCTGTTTTTCTAAATGCATATGTATCTTATGTCTCAGAATCTCCTCAAGTAATTTGCCTACCACAGATGGTCTATAGATCCTATTTTAATTTGCAGCCCTTCTTGAATAAGGGCACAACATTCGCTACCCTCCACTCTTCCTGGGCCTCACCCGTGGCTAATGATGACACAAAATTATCAGCCATGGCCCTCGCAATTTCTTCTCTAGCCTCTTGCAGTGTTCTTGGATATATCTGGTCAGGACCAGGGAATTTTCCACCTTCATATATTCTAATGCATCCAACATCTCCTCTACTGTGATATGGACTCTCCCCAAAATATGACTATTAACTTCCCAAAGTTCTCAAGTCTGCATGTTTTTCTCCACATAAACACAGAGGAGAAATATTCATTGAGGACCTCACTCATCTCCTGTGGTTCTACACACACATGTCCACGTTGATCCTTGAGGGATCCTATTATCTCTCTAGTTATTCTTTCTTCTTTAATATATTTAAAGAACCTTTTTGGATTCACCCTAATAGCCAAGGCTATCTCGTGCCCCTTTTTCACCCTTGTGATTTCTTTCTTCAGTAAACTCATGTATCTTCTATATAGCTCCAGCAATTCCCTTGATCCCAGCTGCCTGTACCTGAGCCATATCTCCTTTTTTTTGGTCAAAGCCTCAATATCTCTTGTTAACCAGGGTTCCCTATTCTTGTCAACGTTGCCTTTCACCCTCACAGGAACATATAGACCTTGAGCTCTAGCTATCTCACTTTTAAAGGCCTCCCACTTGCAAGAGGTCCCTTTGCCTGCAACCGAACTACTCCAATCACCTCTGAAAGTCCCTGTCTAATTCCATCAAAATTCGTCTTGCCCCAGATTAGATCTTGAATCTGTGGACCAGTTTTGTCCCTCTCCATAACTAATTTAAAATTAATAGAACTATGGTCACTGGTCCCAAAGTGCTCCCCAACTGTCACCTCCTCCCCTGTCCTGCCCTATTTCCCAAAAGTTGAGTTTTAGATTAGATTAGATTACTTACAGTGTGGAAACAGGCCCTTCGGCCCAACAAGTCCACACCGACCCGCCGAAGCGCACCCACCCAGACCTAACACCTAAAACTACGGGCAATTTAGCGTGGCCAATTCACCTAACCTGCACATTTTAGGACTGTGGGAGGAAACCGGAGCACCCGGAGGAAACCCACGCAGACACGGGGAGAATGTGCAAACTCCACACAGTCAGTCACCTGAGGCGGGAATTGAACCCAGGTCTCTGGCGCTGTGAGGCAGCAGTGCTAACCACTGTGCCACCGTGCCGCCCACAATTTTTGCCCCTTCCCATGTAGAACCCTGTATATACTGTTTGAGGAAACTTTCCTGAATGCACTTAATAAATTCTAACCCATCTTAGCCCTTAATGCTATGGTAGCCCCAGTCAATGTTAGGAAAATTAAAATCCCCTACTATGACAACCTTATTGCTCCTACAAGTCTCCTCTGTCATCCTGATAGTTGTTCCTCTAATTCCTGTTGATTATTTGGGGGCCTATGGTACATTCCCAATAACTTCACCATCCCCTTCTTATTTCTTAGCTCCATCCACGAAACCTCACAGAATGATTCTTCAGTTATTTCATCGCTGACAACTGCTGTTATACTCGCTTAATCAAAAATGCAACACTCCCTCCTTTCCACCATCTCTGTCCCACCTGTACCATGGTACATTAAGCTGCCAGTCCTGTCCCTCCCTTAGCCATGTTTCTGTAATGGCTATAATATCCCAGCCCCACGTACCTATCCACGCCCTGAGTTCATTGGCCTTACCTATCAGCCCTCTTGCATTGAAATTGTTACAACTAAATCCAACAGACATTCCTTGCTCCCTGTCATGCTCCAGCCTGACTGGTCTCTTCACTTTACTATTTCTGATTACTGTATCTCCTTCCAGCCTCGCACTTGCCTCCCTGCTGTTGAGGATCCCTCTTTCCTGACAATCTAGCTTAAACCCTCCCTTGCAACACTAGCAAACCTGGCTGCCCAAGCTATTGGTCCCACTCCAGTTCAAATGTAACCTGTTCCTCTTGAACAGGTCACCTCTGTCCCAGAAAAGATCCCAATGATCTAGAAATCTGAATCCTGCCTCCTAGACCAACTCTTTAGCCACACATTCATCTGCTATATCCTCCTGTTCTCACCCTCACTAGTACGTGCCTATAGTGTTCTGGTTTTAACTTTCTTCTTAGCTCTCTATAATCACTCTGCAGGACCTCATTCCTATTTCTACCTATGACATTTGTGCCAAAGTGCACAATGACTTCTGGTGGCTCCCCCTCCTCCTTGAGAACATTCTGCAGCTGCTCTGAGACATCCTGGACCCTGGCACCCAGGAAGCAACACACCACTCTGGATTCCCATTTGCAGTCTCAGAATGTTTTGTTTGTCCCCTTAACTATCGAGTCTCTTATCACTAAGGTCCTGTTTAACTTAGTTTTTTCCTTCATCCAGAATTGTGTTTAGATTTGTTCTAACTTGTTCATTGCTTTGAGATATTTGAGGTATTTAATTGCATTTGTTGTAAACGGACTGACTCACCTTTCAGCTGTTCTTTTAAGACTGATGTTTGTAGATATGTAAAACTAATGAGTATGTGCAAATGGGGACTATGTTGAAGCGACATTACTTACATGGAACTAGGGTCAATGTCTGCAGAATACCAAGTAAGATGTTTTCACTGGGAGAGTTATGTTCAAGAATTCCATTATTGTTCACTCAAAAGGGTGTAAACCTCACATTGTTATATGGTGGAAAACAACATTGGCCAGACTGATGGAAGTGTCTGCATTGAAAAGCAGTTACAGTGAAATATGACATCTACCTAATGATCCAAACTCAGAAATGAAAAAATGTTCAAAGCGATTGTTAGTGATAGTAAGGGCCAGATAGCAATGAAATTCAAGTCTAGTGCAAAGAGAAAGACTGATATAAGGTTGAGATAGGAGAATCCTAATTCAGGATTCTTTAAAGATTGACATGCAGGTTCAGTTAACAGTTATGAAGGCAAATGCAATGTCAGCATGCATTTCAATACAACTAGAATACAAAAGAAGGAATGTACTGCTGAGGCTGTCCAAGGCTTTGCTCAGACCACATTTGGCACATTGTGAGCAGCTTTTGGCCCTGTATCTATGGAAAGATGCATTAGGCTTGGAGGTGGTCCAGAGGAGATTCACACCAATTATCCCAGAGATGAAGGGCTTGTCATATCAGGAGCGGTTGAGGACACTGGGTCTGTACTCATTGGAGTTTAAAAGAATTGGGGGTGTGGGGGGGGGGTTCTCATTGAATACTGAGAGGCCTCTGGATGTAGGTTTGCTCGCTGAGAGGTCGAGATAGAGTGGATGTGGAGAAGATGTTTCCATTAGTAGGACAGACTAGAACCCAAGGGCAGAGCCTCAGAGTGAAGGGATGATCTTTTAGAACTGAGATGAGGAGAATTTATTCAGTCACAGTGGTGAATCTGTGGATCTCATTGCCACAGAAGGCTATAGAGCCCAAGTCATTGGGTTTGTTTAAGACTGAGATAGATGGGTTCTTGATTGGTAAGGAGATCAAGAGGTTTGGGGAGAAAGCAGGAAAATGGAATTGAGAAATATATCATCCATGATCGAAAGGGAGAGGGGACATGATGGGCTGAATAGTCTAATTCTGCTCATATATCTTATAGTCTTTTGGTCTTATAGTGTGTAGATGTTTAGTTTAGTTTCACTAATCTCTTCTTCTTTGCATATCATTGGAAGGGTTATGATCGTATATTTGTTTCTTGATAGGCTACACTGATATTATCCAGATGACAGACCACATTCCTGACGAAGGACTTATACCCAAAACATCGATTCTCCTGCTCCTCGAATGCTGCCTGACCTGATGTGCTTTTCCAGCAGCACACTTTTTGACTCTGATCTCCAGCATCTGCAGTCCTCACATTCTCCACATGGAATACACGGACAGCTAGCTATTTGGATACAAAATTGACTCAAAGATAGGAGAGAGAAGGTGGTGGTGGAGGATGGCTTTTCAGATTGGAGGCCTGTGACCCGTGGTATTCCACAAAGGATTGGTGCTGGCTCAATAGCTTTTTGTCATTGATATCAATGATTTGGATGTGAATACAGGAGGTATGGTTAGTCAGTTTGCAGATGAACACCAACTTTGGGACAGGAGTCCAAAACTCGAGGACAGAAGGCCAGGGTGAAAGGGAAAGGATATGAAAGGGATCTGAGGAGCAATGTTTTCATGCAGAGGCTGGTGCATGTAAGGAATGAGCTGCCAGACGAAGTGGTGGAGACTAGTACAATTAAAACATTTTAAAAACATCTGGATGGGTATTTGAACGGGAGGGTTTAGAGGGATATGAACCAATTGCTGGAAAATGGGACTAGATTAATTTAGGGCATGGACAGGTTGGAGAGAAGGGTCTGTTTCTGTGCTGTACATCTCTATGTTCCTTAATACAAGATTGTTCTTTAATCCTTTCCTGTTACACAATACCTAATTCAAAATGACATATTTCATCATTGGTTTCTTCACATACTAATCTAGAAAACTACATTTGAAGGACTCCTCCTCCACACTATTAATGCAAGGTTAGTTTGCACAGTCTATTTATTATTCTTACTTTAAGAGCTCCCTTTGACAAGCTTTGTATCTGCAGTTCAATGCTGGTCATATTTATTACTTCTCCAGATATATTTAAGCCAGTAAACTAAAACAAATAGCACTTTGCATTGGAACAAAACTGCTGTTAAAAATCTGAAATAAAACCAAAAAGTGCTCAAACTTCTCAGAGGATTAGGCAGAGTCTTTGAAGAATACAACAGATGTGCCTGATGTTTCCAAAGCAATCTGTTTTCCTTCTCCTTGTACTTACTGATGAGTATGTTTCATTACATTTTTTTTTGCAAGCTAATAGTGGCAGGGGAAGAAACTGGAAATTAAAACCCAAAACAGAAATTTCTGGGAAAACTCAGCAGGTCTGGCAGCATCTGTGGACAGAAAACAGATTTAACGTTGAGAGTCCAGTGACTGGATTGAAAAGATGCCTCTTCCAGCGCCACACTTTTTGATTCGGATCTCCAGCATCCTCCAGTTCTCCTTACCAGAAGTTGTATTTGTCGTTTGTAGACAAGTATATGGATTGTACATTTTACACCAACAGTTTATTCAGTGCTCACTTCCCTCCCATCATGTTATTATGTAACATTGTAATGGACGTCAGCTGTCAGTTATGAAACTTTTACCCTTGCATCATATGTTATGGCTTCAAGTCCCACTTCAAAAACTTGAGTGCTGGGAATATGCTTGCTGATATTGTGGTTAAGGACTGAGGGAGTTTTCGACCTTTCAGATCAGACATCAAAACCTGAGTCACTGCTGTCGGCTGGGTGTACAAGATCCTATAGAAGCACAATAGGGGTGGTGTCACTGCGTAATATTAAGGATCCTTATCAGTTTTTGGGAGCCGAAAATGCACAAATTAGCTCCTGGGGTTTCCCATGTTCCTTTAACAGCGTTCACGCTCAAAAGTCTTCAATGCATGTAAAGCAGGCACCCTGCAGCTGTGCTGGCTGTGATCTAAAACTTAGTATTTTTTTTCTAATTTTATAACCTGAAACTGTGCGGTCAGTGTGACCAGTCAATGCAAGTTTTAGTAAAGAAAGAATCTGCTCTTAGTGGAAAAAGTATGATGATAAGACAGTTTTATGCATCTTAACACAGAAATCCAATCTTTCTGATCTTCTAAGACTGATTTTACCATAACTTCCTGACTATGTTAACGGCGCAGAAGTTTTACACAGGATTTGTGATGATTAATATCAATGTTAATATTGCTCCGAACACAGGAAGTGATATCATTGCCACTGTTTCCAAATCGCAGTCCATCTGTCATTCTACAGCAAGATCCTTCTTGTTGCTCACTGCTCCAACTGTCTCACTGACGAGCCTTACAGACACACCCAGTGCAGTTCTTTCCCACCCCTTCCAGGCAGCATGAAGTTAATGCAAAGTTCCGTTTGATCCGGTGCGTTATGTTCTGTACAAACCCAGAGCTGGTGGATAGCTGATGTTTGTGTAATTCCGGCCCAGCTGAAACGCTTGTTTTCCTTTGGCAAGTGAACGTTTGAACTGAGCGAGCGAGTTTACAGCAAGCGACCGAGCGACCTTATATACTGCTAGAACATGCACTTTTACAGAACTCGCCTTGTTTGTAGTGGCTGTCTGATGTAACCAGGTCGTTTTTATGGTGACTCTTAACGTTTGAAGAATTTTTCTCCTCGTTGTCGGATCTGTACTCTGGGACTGTGCAACTTATTTAATTAGACCATAATGAGGCTGTGGCCAGCTCTTGTTGTTTCTAACAGCCTTTGGCCCGGGCTCAAGCTCTTTGTACCAGTGTTTCTGATCTTAACCGGCCTGGGAGCTGTTCAGAGTGACGAGAAATCATGTCACGGAGCGTTTGATCTTTATCTTGTACTGGACAGGTGAGAATCAGTTTCCTTGACTTTTGTTTCAAATCGTTATTTGCCAGTCAAAGCAACTTAATGAATTGTGAACATTGATGGAGATGTAATAAGTGAGGCTGATATGTGACTGCAAAATGTTCACTGTGCCTTTAAATAAACTTTCATTGGTAACGGTTTTCTGGTCATTGAACAGGACAGGTGAGAGTGGGACACAGCTCGTTTCGTGAACTTTGGGTTTGTAACTGAACACTGTTGTTTTACAGATCCGGGAGTGTGGCGAACAACTGGGGCGAAATCTATGGCTTTGTGGAAGCACTGGTCAAGCGTTTTGTCAGGTAATCTATTCCACAAACAAGCCACGGCAACTTTGTTGATGAGGATTTTGCGAGGAAAGTTTTTTTTTGACTTGTTTTTGCTTCACCGCATGGGGGAAGTAAGGAGGTAATGCTAACTGGGTAAACTTTTCATTATCTAAGTGTACAGTTTGGAGGATAGGAGGTAACACTGGGGAAGACTAACTTCTGTTGCATTGCTGGGAATGGGAGAAGACGTTTTAATCTAGTGTTTTTTTTTAATCTTCTAGCCCCCAAATGAGATTGTCTTTCATTGTGTTTTCATCCCGGGCTGATGTGAAGATGCAACTAACTGGTGACAGGTTTGTGCACATTTATTTTGTTTGGTTTGCTTTAACAGAAAACATTAGAGTAATGCTGCTGTTAGCAGGCCCCTTTTCTCATTCTTTCATTAATCACCCTTGAAAAGGCACTGGTAAGCCTTGAACCGTTGCAGTCCCTGGGGTGTAAGGGGAACACCCACAGTGCTGTTAGGCAGGGAGTTCCAGATTTTTGACACAGCAACAGTGCTATAATCTAACTGTCCAGGATTAATCCCTCAATCTACAGCCCTCCTCTGACCTCCCTTTCTTCCTGAACATTTTGCTGCTTCCCAAATCCATGCCCACACGGCTCCAAACTCCACACCTTTGCACACATCAGCCCTACTGCATTATAAAAGTTGCATAATAGCTGGTGTTCAGGGCAAAACACTTTGGTAAAGGAGGCATCAAACATATATTAGATCTCTAATTTTTATCTGTTAAAGGGTTAACAGCAGTTTGTGCCTTTGTCTATACAATGGATGATGCCCTTGCAGGAGAAAGTGAGGACTGCAGATGCTGGAGATCAGAGCTGAAAATGTGTTGCTGGAAAAGCGCAGCAGGTCAGGCAGCATCCAAGGAACAGGAGAATTGACGGTTCGGGCATAACCATTCCTGAAGAAGGGCTTATGCCCGAAACGTCGATTCTCCTGTTCCTTGGATGCTGCCTGACCTGCTGGGCTTTTCCAGCAACACACGATGCCCTTGCAGCCCAGAATGAGGACAGATTCCTGTATAGTTGAATGCATTTGAGTGTCTGTTTTGTGCCTGTAAAATGGGAACAGCATGACTGAATCCAGCATGGGCTAAGACCATAGGACCATAAGAAGTCTGATTAAGGGGAGACCATTCAGCCCCTTGAGCCTGCTATGCCATTCAATAGGATAATTGCTGATCTGACATTTCTCACATTCACCTTCTTGCATTTTCCCCATGTTCCTTCATTCCCCCACTGATCAAGCATTTATCTATACCCAAGGACTCTGCCCCCATGACTGTGTCACTCCTCATCTCTCTCCTCAGGTCAGTTTTAAATTGCACCTCTTTAATCTGAGGCTGCGCCCTCTGGCCCTAGATTCTCCCAAGAGGGGAAACAACCTCTGCATTTATCCTGTCAAGCCCCTTAAGAATCCTATGTTACAATGAGATCACTACACATTCTTCTAAATTTTAATGAATACAGTCACAACTTGTTCAACCATTGCTCATAAGACAATTCTTCCTTACCAGGAATCATCTTCCTTTTGCCTCCAAAGAAATCCTTAAATAAGTTGGGTTACATAAGTTTCATGAATTATGTTTTTTTTACATGACCATACTCAGCTCTACTTCTTTACCAGTTCTGCCTTTGTGTTGTTCACTTGCTTGGCCAATAATCAGTCTTTTATTACTATGATTAGTCCAATTCAACATTGTAAAAACTGAAGTAATTATCTTAGAAATCCTGCAAAAACCCTCTGTTCCCTTGCCATGGAGAGAGTGCACAGAAAGAGACCCTTTGACCCATTGTGTCTGTACTGGCCATCAAACATCCATTTATCCTAATCCCATTTTCCACTATTTGGCCTGTAGCCTTACAAGCTATGGCATCAGAAGTTCAGCCTGGAATTAATAGGGAGCTGAGTTTTCAAAGCCATCAGCCAGTTGTCATAGAGGGAGTTAGAATTGGAAAAACATTATTGCATTTTTTGAACAAGTGACTAGAGTTGACTAAGTGTGAGTTTCTGGATGCTTACCTTGGCAACTAAAGCCACAAGATTTCATAGTTTTGAACAGGCATAAATAAACCTTACTGTAGAAAGTTTGAACTGCAATACAATATGCATTATTTGACGTATATTCTGACATTTAATTAGAATTAGTTTGATGTTGATAGAGGAACAGATGTAACCCTGTAATGCATATGAAATAGCAAATGCAGTCAGACAGTTGCTATGGATTTCTCAGCAAACTATAGATATTAGTGACACTGTGGGACAGCAAATCCCATGAAAATATTACAAGGGCTTCCATCTGAAATGTATTAGGAGGTGTTGCAAATGATATTAAGTGACACTTACTCAATAATAATCTGCTCAAAGGTGATCATTTTGGGTTCTGTAAAGCCCATTAGGCTCCTGACCCTAATACAACCTTGGTGTAACCATGGACATAACAGCTGAATTCAAATGGGAAAGTGAGAGAGACTGCCCTTCACCTCAAGGAAGCATTTGGCTGAATAAGGCATCAAGGAGCCCAAGCCAACCTGGAGTCAGTGGGAATCAAGGGGAAATCTCTCATTTCTACCTAGCCCAACAAAATATGATTTTAATTGTTAGAGATCAATCATCTCAGTCACAGATCATCACTCCAGGAGTTCCTTAGGGAAATATCCAAGGCCCAACTATTTGCAACTGCTCATCAGGGGTCTTTCCTCCACTATAAGTTTTGGGATAGACATTTTGCAAATGATTACATGTTTTTCAGTACAATTTGTGGCTGAGTCCTCAGATACTAAGACAGCCCATGTCTATGCCCCTTCCAATTTTCCTGCCACTGGAAAGACCTCCAAAGCTTTTTGAATGGCAGGAATTTTCTCAGGCAAAGCACACACCTTTCTGAATGAGAGCTCTGCCATTATTCCCTAATTGTCCCAAGTTCAGACTCATAGAACTCCATTCCTAATCCTTCTATAGATGTTCTTACACCACACGGACTGCAGGGACTCAAGATGGCGACTCACTGCCACTTCCTCAGGGGCAACTCGAGATGGGCAGTAAATGCTGGCCAAACCAGTGATACCCAGGAATTGTGAATGAATTAAAATGAAACCCCACATTATGCTGTGATCCCAGAGCAAAATGCCACATTTATGTTGTGATCTGGCTCAGGACCAGGAATTTCTTTAAAAAAGTCCTAAGGTACTTACTAAGGGAATAAAGTCATAAGATTGAATGAATGGTTTTGAACAAACTGCAGTGAACCCTGCAAAGCACATTTAGTCGTAAATGTGATCAAGACACATCCCCGGATTTCTTAGCATTTCCCCAACGATGACGCTAAGTCAAATCTCACTAAAATCTTATAAGGGATTTCAGTTCTTCATTCTTGAAGACCTAGCTCCAAACTCCCTCAAAAACCTTATGGGCTGACTCAATGATTGCTCAAGTTCCCAGTGTTGCCTTCCAATTGCGACTGCTCCCTGCTCATAAGCATCTGATGTATTAACAGCCTTGAGGTAACAGCCCTTCCTCTGATTGCTATATCAAATTGCTTAAAGTTGACTGTTCAGGATCCCTTGAAATGTTTGGAGAGACCTACTTAAATTCTTTGAACAAATCTTACCCTTGTTTCTGGACCATATTTAATGTAATTAATGTTTTGGAACAATCAGATGCAGCAACCTCATTGGAATTGCCAGCTCCCTGAATGTTACGAGTGTTCACAGGTTGCTTTTGTTGTACAGTACAAAATGGATTACAGACAAAATCCACCCAGTCCATTAGTCATTCCATCTTGGTTCCCCAGGAAACTCTGAAAACTCTCCTCCTTGAGTTCAGGTCTTGTTCATTGTCTCACCCTCATCTATCTTTGCAGTCTCTACAGCACTGTTTTATTGTAATTTTGAATCAGGAGGGAATTTGGATCAAAATATATGCTCCTTTATTACCTCTAACCAGAACATTAAAAGATATGAAAGTCTGTGACATTGCAGCTAAGAGAGATAAAATATTACAGTGCAGTGTAGCCCTTTGTGCCATTTAGTGGTGTTTTGAAATGAAATGTTACAAGACACAGTATGTAAAATATGATTATTATGTGTGTGTGCATTTGAGTATCATGAGCAAAATGGTCCTATGAAGCTTATAACTGCTTGGAATGGAAAGTTATTTTCTTTAAAGGTTTCTTAAGAAACTTAGAAGTTAAATAAAATGTAAGGAAACAAACCTCACATCGGCAGGACTTGAACAAAAAATGAAGTATTGAAATCCCTTATTAGGTTTTAGTCCGATTTGGAGCCTGCAAAGTGTTCTGATTACATTGAGGTATCACATAAAAGTGTCACTAGAAAAATAATGCTTTGTTAAGTTTCTCAACTCATATTGTACCAATTAAGATTGAGGCACTAGAGTCCAGCTATAAAGTTAAAACAAAATCTTACAGCTTGATAGACTCTACAACTTACTTAAGTTGAGAAAAAAATTGAGGAAATCAAAATTTTATCGATACTGTTTAGAATCTATGGACACTGGATGCTAATAAATGATTAATTTAACATCCAGATTTAACTCAAAGCAGTTGCGTTCTTTTTGTTAGGATAGTTTTTTTTTAATACATCCCAATAGGAGTACCATTTGAGATTGTGCAATGTTGGAACAGATTCAGTTTAATTAATCTGGCTTAAACTCGATTGGCCAAGAAAATAACACAGCTAATTTACCAAATGTTTAGTAAGTTTTTGGCATCAAGATAGTAATTACAAAATCGATGTAGTGTATATTAACAGCAAATGCTGTTGCGAAAATCAGCTTTAGGTATTACATTAGGGCACCTTTTTTTTAATGAATTCCAGTATGCTGCATTCATTGTTGAAAGGAATTATTTGAGAAAGCTTCAATGTCACCAGAATAGTATTTGCGAATCAGAAATCTAAAGATTTTCTTTGAGGGAAATGTATATGTTATATATTATATATATATAAAATATAAAGTTCCCAGATGTGAGAATTTAATGAATATAGCAGTTTGGCAGTTTGAAACTCTTGCAACTTGAGTTTCACTGAGTGAACAGATTGGGTTGTGGGATATGTGAGATAAGTATTGATCAGGTTACGAATAATAATCATAAAATCTATGGCACGGTCATTAAATTTACAGTATGTTTGCCTCATATTGCTTGTAATAGGCCAAATTCATCAACTAAAGCTATGGAGTTTCATACATAATCTGTGTACAAACAGCACTCTCTGGGTGCCAGGGAGTCAAATTTTGCACTGCAATTTTCTGCACTATTCCACAGTTATTGTGGCAAACAATTGGCATCCCTTGAGGTGACATGCAACAAATTTAAGAGTCAGTTAATGACATTGGGCTGGAACATGTCATCTTATGACATGTGGTAGTCTTCATTCCACAACCTGGACTCTGTTATTCACATTGTAACCTGATGCAAATGCAAACTGATAATGACATGGACGGGGAACTGGAATCTTATCTAATTGTGGGGCCATCAGTAGGATCTTAGAATTACAGCAATGTGCAGCATGAACAGAAGGCATTGCCCATCATGCTTGTGCAAGCAGTTGTTCCAACGTAATCCCCATCACCTCAGAAAATATTCCTCTTGTGTATGATATCATTGCCTTTTGAAAGTTTGCTTGCAATCTCTTTGCACCATTCTATTTCTGTGGTGCTATAGATTTGTTATGACATTGAAGGAGTCTATACGACTCTTCAAGTCCATGCTAGCTCTCAGCTGGGCTTAAGCCTCTCAGGAGGCTTAACATTTCAGCCTCCACACAATAGAAAACACACGCACACAGATACATAGAGTTCCTGGAAAAAGGTGGTATATATGCTGATGACAGGGAATAGGGTGAAAAGGAATGAAAGGATAGGCAGAGATGGAAACCAGTGTGAGGGAGCGTTAGAGAGTCTCATTCCCCTTGTCAATCCCAGCAAGTTTATTTCCATCAAGTACCCATTAAATTTCCTTTGAACTAATAGTCTCAATTCTGATCACCCTAATATGTCGTGAGTTCTCAGGCAGAGGAGATTGGTGGGAGACGTCAGGCCTCCAACTCCAACTGGTGGGGAAGTGGATTGTGTTTAACTTGACAAGGGAACAGTCTGCCAGAGGAGCTCAGCTGTTAGCAACAGCAACCTTAATTATCATGAATAAAGACCAACTTAAAACCTATTTGCAAACAATTTGCTTAAAGGACAGACTGCCTCCCTCATGTAACGAAAGCCACACCAGTCTCCTGTCGCTTCAGTAGCCCACCCATTGAAAGCTGGTAAGTTCCTTGGAATGGCCTTGACTGTGCATTAGACATGTGATGGTGTGAATCACCGGGATCTGTAGGTCTTTGGAAGCTTTTTGCTGTGTAAAGTGCAGAGTTTACTGACTGAGAGATGTAACCTCTGGAAGCAAGCTCACAATGCTGAACAAGAAGGATATACATTTAAAGAGGGTGCATGCAGGTGAAGTGCAGAGGAGCCACCCCTTAAAGTGGAATTTCAGACTTGAGAATGCAGCCTGTGTCGAAAGGGACAATCCTAGATGAAATGGACATTCTGCACCCTACCTAGTGTGTTGGAATGGATGAACAATGCTGATAAACAGAGAGATGCACAACAATAAACAGAGAGGTCCACCAGCAGTGGGGAAGCAAAAAGAAAAGGCAAATGCAGGCAAGTGGTGTATCCAAAAGTGTGCAAGAACAGAATACTTTACATGCTGATGTCAGAGAGCCACTGCCTGAGCAAGCTTCACCTCAGGGGACATGGTGACATACTGTACCCATATGCAGCATGAACTGCACCAGGCATCAATGCCAATTGCTCTGAAAGTGACAGCAGCTCTCAATGTTTATGCTTCCAGCTGTGTTCTGGGTTGTACCAAAGACGTGTAAGGGATCTCTTGAACAATGTGAAATGATACATTAGTGAAGGTCACAATGCACTATGCACGATGGCCAGGATTTATATCAAATGCATGATGAGTGAGGACAGTCAGGGAGAGAGGGCAATGGGGTTTAATGCCACAGCCAGTTTTCTGCATGTCATTAATTGTTAAAGAATGCACATAAGTAATTATCTAAGCACCCTGACAACAGTGGAGGGCTTTTAAATGAATGTCCAACAAGTTTGCAGCCACCGGACATGAATAAAGCAAGTGCGTGTTCCCAATCCAGGCTGTGGCTATTCTACATTTGTGCTACAATATTCACAGGTGTGGAACCTTTTTGTACTCAGGTCACATCTTCATGACTGGACCCTTGAACGGCTTTGGCCATTCAGGATCTATCAACGGATGTATTGCTCTTAGGTTTGGTCATTGCCATTTGGCTTAACTTTCTGACACCCATAGGTTGAGAAACTGGTGGGGAACAGGTGTAGGGTCATCCTGAGAGAAGGCCATATTCATCTCTCCCATGAAATACAGGTTGGTATCCGTCATAGGCCATGAGACCTCACTTTGGTGAGCTGCTTTCTAGTTCACGCTATCCCCTTGCCTTGGTTCCAGTAAACTAATGCTAAGAGCATCCCCATGTGCTTACCCCCCCCCCCCCTCAGTCCTATCAGATTATTTGTCTGGAATTCGGAATGATACCTGATGATTGGTCGATGTTTCTGCTCCTGCTCTTGTCCTTTATCCAATACATCGAATGCAGCTCACGAAACGGGGAGCACAGGGTACTTCGCAGCTTCTTCAGTTATACCCTTTTCCAATAATCATGATTGATGCCTGGATGCAGTCAAAGTGTATATTCCCTTTAAGAAGTGTATGTTGATTTCAAATTGGATAACAATGTACAGTGTTAAACACCCCCACATCCCAACCTGTGTGACAAGCTGACAATAAATAATGTGAACAATGCTTACAATTTATTCAATTATTGCAAGGTTTGTGAAGGTTTGTAGCTCAGGCTGAGGTTTTTGAGTACCCATATACGTATTCAAGAAGAACAGATACTCAAAAAAAAATACAGTCCGCAGATTCCTCAAGAACAAACCCACGACAAGCAGACCAAACACAGCCAAAAACCCTAACCACCTTACCATACATCAAAGAAGTTTCAGAAATGACAGCCAGACAACTAAGGCCCCTCGGAATCCTAGTAGCACACAAACCCACCAACACTCTCAAACAAAAACTAACAAACTTAAAAGACCCAGTACAACCCATGGACAAAACCAATGTCATCTACAAAATTCCATGCAAGGACTGCCACAAACACTACGAAGGACAAGCAGGAAGAAAGTTAGCCACCAGGATACACGAACACCAGCTAGCCACAAAAAGACACGACCCTCTCTCCCTCGTAGCCCTACACACGGAGGGAAAAAAAACACCATTTCAACTGGGACAACACATCTATCCTGGGACAGGCTAAGCAAAGAAATGCCAGAGAATTTCTAGAAGGCCTGGCACTCCAACCACAACACCATAAACAAACACATAAATCTAGATACCATCTATCAACCCCTCAGAAAACGAACAGAAAATGACATCACCACAAACCCCAGGAACCCCATCCAGGACAAACATATAAATAGAAAGCAGGAGACAACAGCTTCGCTTCACTTGGAGGTCGCCACTGATGATGTTACCTAGCCAGGTAATGAAATGTCTGGATATCAAACCTACAGCTCAGCGAGCAAACCTACACCCTTATTCAATTATGGATATGGGATTGGGGTGGGGCAAGGAGTTGGCATATTTCAGGCCCTAGTGACCATCATGTTATGGGCACGATTCCCATTCTGCATCTGCATCTCTGTCCTTATTCTAGGAATTCCACTATCTAATAAAATAACTGTTAGCAATATTTATTATGATATAAGTAAATTATATTAACCTCTGCCTTAACAACCACCTGATGAAGAACCCCAAGCTTGTGTATGTGAGTTTGTGAGTGTGTGTGTTTTGAATGGGGTTGTGGGGGGCGGCGGGGGGGGCGGGGTGCAGGTACAACAATGATTTACTATTTACTGAATCTGAACATTCCAATATTTTGAAAATGTCTGTCAGATTCTCGTTAACATTCTCTGTTTTAACGAAAGAATAAGTCCCCAATTTGTTCAGCCTCCTTTCATAATATAGTCTGTCATTTCTAATATTTTTATTCTCGTCAGTTTTTCATTAAGCTCTTTCTAATCATTCTAATATCCTTCCTGCAATGGGAATGTGTAGCATTGCTCTGATATTTGAATCCTACATGATGTATACAAAATATTGTATTGGAAATTCCACTGTGACTTGTATTTGTTAGCGTGCCTGAATACTCTTCTTTCCCAACTGTCCCTCAGTTTTAACAATGCACAGCTGAAAACTGGATTGAATTTACTGTTTAGGGTTTCATATATAATTCCTAAACTAATTTGTTCTTGCAGCCTTCAACATACGCAAGTTTAAATCATACCGCAAATTCATCAAATGAGATCATGAGCAGCTGTAAAGCGTAATTTAACTCTTATTTGCCAGGTATAGACACATCAGTACATTAATTGACGTTATTTTATATGTAACACAATTAGTACCATCTTTGGAGATTTCATAGAAATGAATAGTTTTAGTTATAGATACAGAAATGATCACACACTGATCATGCATAGACATTATATCGCTTGCTTTGAGTATAATAGTGGCTGCTCTGTTTAAGACCATCAAGGTTATGTTTAAAGTCTGTCATTGTTAAGGTTATCTTCACTGTGGTGTGGGCTTAGGATCTCATTGTGTGTTATGAAATTCTCTGATTCAGAAGTTCATTACAGATTTCTTTTATTATGCAACTCATTCAATAATCTGTATGATTTGAATCTGCCAAGTAAGACTTCAAGTGAGTTCAGTATCAAAGGAAGAGTCCATCAATCAAGATAACCAAGTTTTGTACACAATTCTTTTCAAAGATATCATTTGCAGTCAGCTGTTGCAGCTGGTTTTAAGTGCATATGTGGAATGATGTACACAGACTGAATTCACTTGGAAACAACAGAATACATGAAACTTTGGCAAAAACAGGACAAATTTACATTAAATTCCACTTCTTAATGCTTTTCTTGATTTTCTCCTATTTGTTTATTGTTCCTTCTCCTTTGCACACAATGATTTACCTGATATCAAACCAGCACATTACACTTCTTGAAGCTCTCCTGTGTTAGTTTTCAATAAATCTGTATATTGTTTGGGGTAATTTCTCATTGGAAGAAAGCTGGTGGGACTGCCTGCACACAAGTTACTCTCCTTGCTTACATGGAGTGTAAAATTAGGCAGGCTGCAAAACTAATCTGCCAGTATCCAAGCAATTGGGGAGGTTGCAATTATTCCCTCTTATTTCTTTGAAAGGTGTTTCTCTGATGCTTTCAAGAGTCTGTGTTTATTAAAGGAGCTGATTTAAGCAGCTTATTTAAGCATCATTATGAAACTGGTCATCTGTGGCTCCAAGGAATGCTGAAAATTTTAATGAGTTTGTTTGTAATTGAAAAGTTGAAGTGAGCTGTTTGTAAATGCTTCTCTAACTGTAAAGGATATTAATTGTAGGGTATATTAAGCAACCGTTCCAAATTAAGTTTCAAGTGGACACAAGTCCATAGGAAGAAAAAAGCAAATGGTCTCCACTTCAGTAATAGCTGGCAGTAAATTCACAGCGTCAGCAAATGGCCACAGGAATGCTAGTGTGGGAAAAGGAAGGGCAGGTTTTCCATGCTTTGGATTGAAACATTACTTGGCACAATATAACGAGCTTTATCCTACAAGTAACCATGCTGCATTTGATTTAAGAGAGTTTTATACTAATTGAGATGGCTTGTGTTTGATTGTTCAGCACTGCCAATGCTCAGTTTGACAATATAGTTTAAAAACATGACTCAGTTGTGTTTGAGAAGCTTTGCATTTGAGATGGCCTGAGGGATAATGGAGAACACTAACTTAGCTTTGAAGCTATTAATTTTAGAAATATAAATTATTGGCCAATTTATCAGATTTATGTAATGTCATTTATACTTTTCAACTGTAAAGTTGAGTAAATCAAATGCATTCTGCTGAAATCCTGATGCGAGAAAGCCTTGGAATAGACAAAAGTTCTTCAAACAAAAGGGTGCAAATCAAAGCTTTTTTTTTGCTGTATGCGTGGAAATGAAGTAATAAAATTGTCTTGGTAACCAACCTGAACGAAGATCAGATAACACTGCATTGATTCTTTTCAGCAGTAACCTAAGACTCGATGTGAATAGGGGTACATCCCTAAAATGACTGGGAATTGAATATTATGAGTGAGCACCGATTTGACTGCTAATTATTGATTACCACAATGAGTAGGAGCAGGAGGAGACTGCATGCCTATTGTTGCAACATTCATTCTGATCATGCTTCTTCTTGAGCATCAACTCCACTTTCCTGCCTACCTTCTATATCCCTTAGTTCTTCGAGTGACCCAAAATCGGCCTTAAATATATTCAACAATGGAGCTTTCACAATCGCTTAAGTTAGAGAATTCCAAAGTTTTACAACCCCCTGAATCTGTTTCCCTTTCAGGTCTAGAGGATTGGCCCTTTATCACAGAGACTGTGCCTTCATGTTCTATGTTCCCCTGCCAGCAGAAGCAACCTCTCAGTGACTAGCCTGACAAGTCCCTTCAGAACCATTTCATTTCAATGAGTTCACCTCTCCAGAGATTAAATGTTGAACATTACAGATACCCCTCACTATAAAATCCTGCAGCATGACTGGTAGAAACTGGATGAGAGTTTAAAGGCATGGTTAGTAAGTTTGTGACCATCCCAGAATAGTGGACAGTGAAGAAGGTTTTCTCCGATTATAAAGAGATCTTGATCAAATAGGTCAATGGGCTGAAAAATGGCAGATGAAGTTTAATCTGGATAAATGTGAGGAATTGCATTTTGCTACAACAATCAAGGATAGGGCTTATCTAAGTAATGTTAGGGCCTTGGGTAATGTTGCAGAACAGAGGGAACTAGGGGTGCAGGTTTATAATTCTTTATAACGTAGACAGGGTGGTCAAAAAGGCATTTGGCATGCTTGCCTTTATTGATTAGATTACTTACAGTGTGGAAACAGGCCCCCCAGCCCAACAAGTCCACACCGACCCGCCGAAACGCACCCACCCAGACCCATTCCCCTACACCCACCCCTGCACCTAACGCCAATTCACCTAACCTGCACATTTTTGGACTGGGGGAGGAAACCGGAGCACCCGGAGGAAACCCACGCAGACACTGGGAGAATGTGCAAACTCCACACAGTCGGTCGCCTGAGGCGGGAATTGAACCCAGGTCTCTGGCGCTGTGAGGCAGCAGTGCTAATCACTGTGCCACCGTGCTGCCCACCAATATTGCTCAGTCCTTTGAGCATTGGAGTTGGGAAGTCATGTTGCGGTTGTACAGGATATTTATGAGGCCTCTTCTGGAATACTGCGTCCAGTTCTGGTCGCCCAGAACTGGATATTATCAGCTGGATAGGGCTCAGAAGAGATCTACCAGGATATTGCCAGATATGGAAGGCTCGAGTTATAAAGCAAGGCTGGATAGGCTGGGACATTTTTCACAGGAGCGTAGGAGGTTGAGAGGTGAGCTGATAGAAGTTTAAAATAATGAGAGGCATAGATAGAGTTAAGGTTAGTTGTCAATTCTCTAGGATGTGGAATTTCAAGACTCGTGGGCATATTTTTAAGATGAGAGGAAAAAGATTTAAAAAAGACACCAGGGACAATTATTTTTACACAGAGAGTAGTTTGCATGTGGAAAGAACTTTTGTGGGGAAGTGATGGATGTAGGTACAATTACAACTTTTAAAAGACATTCTGAAAAGTACATGAATAAGAAATGTTTGGAGGGATATGGGCTAGAGCAGGCAGTGGGGACCAGTTTAGTTTGGGATTATGTTGGACGGTTTGGGATGATACATGGACTGGTTGGACCGAAGGGCCTGTTTCCATACTATATGACTCTATAGTTTATCTATTATGATGTTCAGTTCCTTCTGTGTGGGAAGGATCTTTTGGAGAATGATTTCTCCCAGCTGCGCTGTTGGAAATTACTTGCCAAGGATGAATGACTTGTATTAGCTATCCACAAATTTCTTGAGAAAAACAGGACATTTGAGTGCTGTCGGTGTCTGTCTGTAGTTGGATGTCCTGAACATTTAGAAATGGCCAGTGCCAGAAATAGTGTTAATTTTTGAACCATAAGTTTATTGGTGGATATTCACTTGGCACCGTTAATAGTATTAGGCAAGCTGCAGTACCCAATAGAAGAGACTGTGGGAACAATAAAACACAAATTTGTAGTCTTGAAAATAATACTGGATATTTTTGTAGGTTTACTTTCTGGGAGTTTTGTGGCAGGGTCTGGATGTCAAGCATTGTTATGTCACTAATTGCTTAGTGTTAAATTTATTTTTAATTCATTCACAGGATGTGGGCATCACTGGCTCAGCTAGCATTTATTGCCAATCCCTAAATTCCCAGAGGGCAGTTAAAAGTCAGCCAAATTTGCTGTGGGTTTGGAGTCACTTATAGACCAGACTGGATAAGGATGACAGTTTACTTTCCTAAAGGACGTTAGTGAACTAGATGATTTTTTTCCACCAATCAACAGTGGATTCATGGTCATCATCAGATTCTTAATTCCAGAGATTACTGAATTCAAATTCCACCATCTGCCATGGCGGGATTCGAAGCGAGGACCACAGAATATTATCTAGGTTTCTGGATTAACAGGTCCGTCGATAACACCACTAGGCTATTGCCTCCCTGTAATCTCCGTGACCACCTGGTTAGGTCCACGCTCCCCGACAACCCACCCTCCTGTCCTGGCATCTTTCGCTGCCACCACAGGAATTGCAAAACCTGCGCCCACTCCTCCTCCCTCACCTCCATCCAAGGCCCTAATGGAGCCCTCCACATCCATGAAAGTTTTACCTGCACATCCACCAATATCATTTATTGTATCCGTTGCTCCTGATGAGGCCTTCTGTATGTTAGGGAGATTGGACGCCTCCTAGCAGAGCGCTTTAGGGAACATCGCCGGGACACCCGCACCAATCAACCACATCGCCGTGTGGCCCAACATTTCAACTCCCCCTCCACTCTGCTGAAGACATCCAGGTCCTGGGCCTCCTCCACCGCCTCGGAACACTTCAACCCCAGGGCATCAATGTGGACTTCACCAGTTTCCTCATTTCCCCCCTCGCCACCTTAGCCCAGTTCCAACTTTCCAGCTCAGCACCGCCCCCATGACCTGTCCTACCTGCCTATCTTCCTTTCCACCTATCCACTCCACACTCCTCTCTGACCTATCACCTCCATTCGCACCCCCATTCACCTATTGTACTCTATGCTACTTTCTCCCCACCCCCACCCCCCTGTCATTTATCTCTCCACCCCGCAGACTCCCTGCCTCTATTCCTGATGAAGGGCTTTTGCCTGAAACATCGATTTTCCTGCTCCTTGGATGCTGCCTGACCTGCTGTGCTTTTCCAGCACCACTCTGATCCAGACTCTGGTTTCCAGCATCTGCAGTCCTCGTTTTTACCTCCCCATAACTTACCAACCTTAAATATGAGTTTCATGATGATACTATATTCATTGGTAAGGAGTATTTTAGCATTGCTGAACTATAATTGGGAAATTGTTTTGGACTTTGAAGAAGTATAGAAGATTTGAATTATAAAGAAAAGCTGAATAGGCTGAGATTTTTTTCACTGGAGCATAGGAGGTTGAGAGGTGATCTGATAGAAGTTTATGAAATAATGAATGATACAGATAGGGTTAATGGTGTTTGTGTTTTCCCTGGGTTGGAGGATTTTAGGACTGGGGACACATTTTTAAGGTAAAAGGAGTGCAATTTAAAAAAGACATAAGGGGCACATTTTTACACAAAAGGTGGTTCGCGTGTGGATTGAACTTCTGAGGAAGTGGTGGATGTGGGTGCAATTACAACTTTTAAAAAAAAATACTTTTATTTAAAATAAAAGGATTTTTTTTTCCTTTTGAATATTACAGCAAATGCAAAACCAAACAATTCAAACTAATATTAAAACAAACTTGCTAATTACATAAATAAATATCAACTAATAACTAAGCTAAAGAAGAAAGCCTTAACAACAATAATAATAATGATCATAACCATAACACAGCTCAGCAAAACAAAGCAATAGCCCTCTATCATTGAGTGCGTAAGTTTATATGTATTCATATGTTTGTAGTTCCTCCCCTCTAGATACCAGGCTCATTACATAGAATTGCCAAGGCTATATAAATGCTCTTATTAGCCTGGTGAGTAAATCTGTACCCAAAAACGTAGTTCAAAAAGGGCTGCCACATCTTATAGAAATTTTCAGTTTTATGGTGCACCATATTCATAAGAGAGTCCAAGGGGATGTGCTCCATGACTAGCTTATGCCAGCCCTGGAGAATTTTCCAAAACCCACCCTAATAGAATGTTCTTTCTGGCACAAAAAGTGAGGATACTGAAAAGCTATTTTTTTGTGTGCATCTAATAAAAGTGCATTAACAAAGCCAAGAAGAAGAGATACCGGGTCCATCTCCACCTCTGCCCAAGGCCTTCTCTATTTCACCTACTACAGCTCTCCAATATGCCTGCAGTTTGTGGCAGGGCCAAAGAAAATGATTAACCATGCCCATGCATATTTTACCTTTAGGACAAATTGGAGGTGCTTCCACTTTCATTTTAGTGAGGTGGTCTGGGGCCAGGTGGACCCTGTAGAGAATCTTCAATTCCAAAGCGTGGATCCTGTTGTAAATCAAGATCCTTCTTGCATTTTCCCAGGTATCTTCCCATATTTCAGAAGCGATCTCAGTATCCAACTCCCTCTCTCATACCTTACAGAGCCATTTGGTCTCGTCCGAGGGACCTTCTCCCAATAGATAATAAGCATTGCTAACAGATAATGTATGTTGTGGTTCTGTTTGCCGAGCTGGGAATTTGTGTTGCAGACGTTTCGTCCCCTGTCTAGGTGACATCCTCAGTGCTTGGGAGCCTCCTGTGAATTGCTTCGGTGATCTTTCCTCCGGCATTTGTAGTGGTTTGAATCTGCCGCTTCCGGTTGTCAGTTCCAGCTGTCCATTGCAGTGGTCGGTATATTGGGTCCAGTTCTATGTGCTTATTGATTGAATCTGTGGATGAGTGCCATGCCTCTAGGAATTCCCTGGCTGTTCTCTGTTTGGCTTGTCCCATAATAGTAATGTTGTCCCAGTCGAACTCATGTTGCTTGTCATCTGCGTGTATGGCTACTAAGGATAGCTGGTTGTGTCGTTTCGTGGTGAGTTGGTGTTCATGAATGTGGATCGTTAGCTGTCTTCCTGTTTGTCCTATGTAGTGTTTTGTGCAGTCCTTGCATGGGATTTTGTACACTACCTTGGTTTTGCTCATGCTGGGTATCGGGTCCTTCGTTCGGGTGAGTTGTTGTCTGAGAGTGGCCGTTGGTTTGTGTGCTGTTATAAGTCCTAGTATCCTCAGCACTCAACACCCTCTTCTCCATGTCGGACCTATTAGGGTCAGTTAGAAGTGTGCTCTCTTTTTGTATGAGGTTTCTAATTTGAAAGAAATGAAAGAGATCCCTACTAAGCAATTCATATTTCTGAGCCAACTGGTCAAAGGACATCAAACCTGAGCTGCCCATCGTTTAAACCCAGAGTCCATCATCCCCGGCTGAAAGCCCGGCTTACCAAGTATGGGTGTCAAAAATGATGTTTTGGCAATATTGCCCTCACCCTGATGAATTGCTGTCCATGACTTGACAGTATTGATGACTATTGGGCTATAGCAGTATTCCTTAACTGTTCTCATGTTGTCTAAGATCAGCAGGCTAATAAGGCGGCATCTTGCCTGAGATGTTTCGATATCCAACCAAAGTGAGTGACGGTCCCCCTGGGCCCAATCATTCATGTAAGAAAGCAATGAACTTAACTAATAGTTTTTGATACCTGGGAGGCCCACTCCTCCCAGTCTTTAAGGGAACTGCAATTTAGTCAATTTAGTTAGAGGCAGCTTGTGATACCAGATAAAAGAGCTAAACCAGCCACTCGGTCTTCTAAATATTTGCTTAGTAAAAAGCAGAGGTAGCATTCGCATAGGATACAACAGGCAGGGCAGAATGTTCATTTTAATGAGGGCTATCCGCCCTAACCAAGAGATCGGTAGTGCCTTCCATCTATGAAGGTCCTGTTTGATTCTGTCGAATAATGGGCAAAATTTGGTTTTAAATAGCTGAAAAAATAAAGGGAGTAATAAATGTACCGAAGTAGAGAAAGCCCTCCTGCGACCATCTAAAAGGGAACCGAGATCCGCCCGCAGGATCAGACAGTCTCGGAAAACCACCCATGGGCTCGGCCTCTGGCTTCGCAAAATTGATCTTATTATATGAGAAGCTACCAAATAGATTGATGCTTTATATCGGGTGTGGCACTGAGACTGCTGGGTTTGATAAGAAGACAAGAACATCATCAGCGTACAGTGTGATCTTATGTGACTTCGTCCCCACTTCTGGAGCAGTTATATTGGGATCCCTGTGCACTGCCTCCGCCAGTCATTCAATCACCAATGTGAAAAGCAGTGGTGACAAGGGACAACCTTGTTGACTGCCCCAATAAATATTAAAATTGCTTGATCGTACACCATTGGTGAGGACCACAGCAAGAGGATCATTATAGAAATCCTCCACCCACTTGACGAAATGCTTTCCCAGGCCAAACCAGTTTGAAGTATGAAAACGATATGACCACTCAACCCTGTCAAACACCTTTTCCACATCAAGGAGATCATCAATAGGTATACTGATTGCTGTTGACATACTGGGATCATGTTAAATAATGTCCTGACATTATCCATCGATCTGCCACCTTTAACGAACCCTGTCTTATCCTCCTTAATGATGGACGGCAGTACAGTTTCTAGCCTTAACACCGGAGTCTTGGATAAGATTTCGAAGTCAACATTCAGGAGTGAAATGGGTCTATAGGAAGCACAGTCCTCCGGCGCCTTACTTTTTAAGAATGAGAGAGGTGTTCGCCTCTCTCAGAGATGGTGGGCGGAGGCCACAACTATATGAGTCATTAAACATATTAAGCATCGGCCCTGACAATATACTTAGAAAATAGAACTCACTGGGGAGCCTGTCGGGACCCGGCGTCTTCCCATTCTGGAGCTGCCTCACCGCCTCCTGCACCTCTTGCTGTGACAATGGGGCATTGAGGAGAGACTCTTGTTCAGAGCTCACTCCCAGAAGATCCAAATTCTTAAAAAAAGACTCCATCTTAACCCGCCCACTCTCACAGCTTTCAGATTGGTTTAATTCAGAGTAAAATTTCCGAATGCTGCATTAATCCTTTTAGAATCGTACGTCAAATTTCCAGTGTCCTCTCTGATCGAGGTAATGGTCTGATGGGCACTCTTTTTTTTCCTTGCAAGATATGCTAGGTACTTGCCCAGCTTATCCTCATGCTCAAACAGCCTTTGACTTGCAAATGTAACCTCTCTCTTGGCTGTCCATAAAAGCATGGAATTCAGCATGCATCGAAGTGCTGTGAAACCAGTGAGGGCCTGTCAAAATGTGCCTTTTCAGCTACTTTCAGATGCGCCTCAACCAAGTATTGCTGCTCACCCGCCTGTTGCTTCTTACTGGCTGTATAGGAAATAACTAACCCCCTAGCATAGGCTTTAGCTGTTCCCCAAAGGATGGATGGGCTACTGGCCGAGCCTGAATTAATGTCTAAAAAAGCCCTGACTATCCTTGAGGATGAAGGGGTCCAGTCGTCAATACCTAGAGCTACCACAGCATCCTTACTCTTAACCATTAAATACACTCTGGCGATATCGGAAATAGTGATATTGCCAATTGTACATGACGCCAAGAAGCCCAGATATGCTGCGGGGGTCAGAAAAAGATCGATCCTGGTATGGCATTTATGTGGGTTCGAAAGGAATGTCAAATCGCTGCCAGTAGGGTGAAGGTGCCTCCAAACATCTACCAACTCCAATTCAGCGCACAGATCCCTTAATTGTTTCGATCGCAAAGAAGATATTGGCGGGCCTTTGGGCAATCTGTCTACCGTAGGGTCTATGAGACAGTTGAAATCCCCTCCTACGATGATATGTTGACATGCAAGGTTAACCAGTCTAGAAAGCGGGTCTGTCAAGAATTTAAGGGGGTGGACCAAGGGAAAGTAAACATTTAAGATCCCATATTCTTCCCCATGTATCAAAGCTTTAAGGATTACAAATCTCCTGTTTGTGTCTTTAATACACTCTAATAACTTAAATGGGAGACTTTTTCTAACTAAAATGGCCACCCCTCTACTCCTTGTATTGAAAGTTGAAAAATAAACCCGTCAAACCCATTCTTGTTGCAGCTTCAAATGCTCTGCATCATCCAAGTGTGTTTCTTGTAATAAGGTAACATCCACCCTCTCCTTTTTAAGGCTGGAAAGTACCTTCTTCCTCTTGACAAGTGAGTGACTCTCCTTAATATTCCAGGTGCATCACTTACACACATCCTTAGCCATAACCTTCTATAGCACCATTTAGACTCCAGAGAGGAAGAAGCTGAACTACAGATTGTTGAGCTTTAATGCAAAAGAATCCACAAAACCTGAAACTACACAGACTGAAATAACTACAGCCAACAAATCTGCGAAACTCACAAAAACTATGTACAGCAAAAACAGAAAAACAAAAAATCGCCAAAGATGCTGATTGGAGGAATTCACCCCCATTCAAAGGGGGTATGTACACATCGAACAACCCTCGTATCCATCCCAACTACCCTCTCAACTCCTACCAGCTAGGGTCGCGCCACATACACTGACCACACGGTAGAGAAAAACAAACGCCCAAAAGTAAGGTTAGTACTCTCAACAAGTAAACTAAAGTAAATATGTCACCCATATCTTAACATAACTTAGAGATTAAAGACATCATTTCATGGAACTTATTACCAGAAAGGAGACTCCATCAAGTACATTTTAAAGAAGAGCAACCCCGAACAGCCCTGTCCTCTATGCCTATTTGGCTGTTTGACTTAAGTCGATGTGTCCACAAAGTTCTTTGTTTTCTCTGGCGAGTCGAACAAATGTATCGATCCATTATGATTGATCCGAAGCACTGCTGGATATCTAAAAGAATACTGGATCCCAAGCTTTCTAAATCTCCACTTGATGCCATCGTAGGACTTCCTCTTCTGGACCACTGCCGCTAAGAAGTCTTTAAAAAAAAAAAGACCCTGGAGCCGCCACGTAACAACGCCATCGAATCCCTCCCCTGGGCTCTAGAGGCTTCCATCACCCCCTGCTTGTCTTTATTATAATGAAACTTCACTCGGACAGGACATGGGTGCTGATCCACACGTGGCTTTAGTGCTGTGATCCAATGGGCTCTTTCAATTGTTATCCTTCCCTTCTCAACCCCCAAACCAAGGAAATCCGGGAACCACTTCTCGAAGAATTTCACCAACCACTCACCTTCTGACCCCTCCAGTATGCCAACAAAACACAGGTTTTTCTTCTGCCCTGTTTTCAAAATCGTCTACTAGATCCAACAGACCATGGACCTGTGTTTCCAGGGCTTCATTCTGGCTCTTAGAGGAGTCAGTCTCTGCTTCTACACCTGCAGCCCGAGCTCATCGGCCCTTTTTCCCAGGTTTTGCAGCATAGCAGATACAGGAGCCAGCTTCTCCTTGGTTTTTCTCCTGGATCTGCCTCCCCAGGACCTTGAGATTTGGTCAGTTCCGCAACCAGGGTCTGGTGAGTAAGCAAGCCTGCTGCTTCAGAGGGCTGGGCCTTGGCCATGGTCCCAGTGACTATCCTCCTTTCTTCGGCATTCTCCAGCTGCAAGGACAAAGGGAGTAGATTTTTTTTTCAGGGTTCTAGCTCCTTTAGTGTGTTTTTACTCACAGGGCCAGGACCCATCCCAAACACTTTACTGTCGGGTCGGTGTTGCAGTGTGGAGCCCAGCAAATGCGATCCTAACAGGACACGGCCATCTTGGATCCCCCACAATTACAACTTTTAAAAGACATTTGGCTAAGTACATGAATAGGAAGGGGTTTGGAGGGACATGGACCAGGAGCAGGCAGGTGGGATTAGTTTAGTTTGCGATTATGTTCAGCATGGACTGGTTGAACCAAAGGGTCTGTTTCTATGTTTATATGAGCCTATGATACTATGTTACATGTGATTTGGAGTTCAGTTATTCTGAATCTAGTACTAGATTGTGGACATAGATACCACTATTACAGAGTGAACAGAATTGGTTACTAAACATCACAAATTACTTTACCCCAATTTATTTGGGCTATATCAGTCTATTTGAACACTAATGAAAAAAAAACATAATGAAGTATGTGCTTGTCTGATTACATAATTTTTATATGAATAAACCAAAACATTGTGCAGTGATTCATCTTGGTTAGTGATGTACTGCTTGACAACAGCATTTTGTGGTGGCAGCAATATAATTCACTCAATGTACTTAATTAATCAACTACAGAAATTGGCAGAACAGAACAATTAACTAAATTAGTATTTACCTTTATATCTTGCAAGGCGCTAGGCTGTGCGTGTCATTAAACAATAAAGATCATACACTAGTGCATGGGGAAATCACACAAAAATGTGAAGTACAGGATTAATTTTCTGTTCTACTTCAAGAATGGGCATAAGATATTCAAGGGTTGCACGATCAGTCTGGTGGTTTAGTGTATTTCGTTTCACAACTTTAAAATGTTTAGAGTTTGGAGCCAGGATTAAATGTTTGTTTGGTACTTTGTTAATGAAAAGGATGCCATTGCTAAGAAGTGAAATGTGCTCAGGCTCAACATCAGGACATCCCAGGTTACACACAACAATTTTAGACATACTTCAAGGATTTCCCTACTCTTTAACAATGTATCTTTATCCCAGCCTCAGTATTGCCTGACATTATCGTGAATTTCCCACAGCTGACATTTGTGCAGTTTCAGAGTGAAATTGTAAATTATTTACTCATTTGCATTGGATGATGGATAATTTTGCAATGTGAGTTAACAAAGGCAGTAGGAACTTCTTGACATAGTGAAAATAACCTAGTTTTAAATAGGCTGTGCAGCTGACTCCAAAAGGAATTCTTTCACCCAACCCATTTCGACATGATGTAAATCTAACTTCTCCAGTGATTCTCATTTCTAGAAGTCCTGTGATTTTGTTTAAATATTTTTAATTACTCAGCTGACTGAGACTATGTTATTATTTTTCCTATGACTGAAGTAAATTGTTTCTGATAGCCAAGCATTGACACTTGGAATGTTTATCCTTTATTGTTATAGGAATCAAATCAATGCTGGTCTTCTTGCCCTCAAAAATGTCATTCCAGCAGGTGATACTTATATGCATCTGGGTATACAAGAGGTAAGTTTTTGTTTTTTTTCTTTATTTGGTAGTGTTTGGAGTTGTGAAAACCTATTTCTTCTTGAAATGTGATGTGCACTAAATATTCTATTCAAAACAAATCAAATGGGATCTCAGTCATTTCGAACTTTGGTATTGCTTAAAGAAGTTGCACTTGGTCAAAGCCTATTGTCATGAAGCTTTGCACTAATCAGGATAATTTGTAAGAATGCCAAGTTGAAGGGAAAACAATGTATGATAGGAGATTGCTGGTTGTTTGGCAAGTGCTGGTTAATAGGTAGCATGGAGAATGCACCATGAAATGATGACTGAAAGTTAATATCCAAGCTTTGTCTAAATTTTGTCCGTGATTGATCAAAGTGTGGCCTTGAGAAATTAAGCAGAAAGTGACAAGTGTCACCTATTTACTTGTGATATCCCAGCAAGTTGGTTCTCTATTAACTAGTTAAAAATCACACAACACCAGGTTATAGTCCAACAGGTTTAATTGGAAGCACACTAGCTTTCGGAGCGATGCTCCTTCATCAGGTGGTTGTGGAGGGCTCAATCGTAACACAGAATTTATAGCAAAAATTTGCAGTGTGATGTAACTGAAATTATACATTGAAAAATTGATTGTCTGTTAAGCCTTTCATCTGTTAGTATACAGTGATAGTTTCACTTCTTTCATGTGTAAGTCACAAAACCTTTTTTTTTAAAGTTGCATTCTCGGGTTAGCTGTTAACAATGGTGATAGCTAGACAATATGTTGAAGGTGTTAGCCCCCTGTGTTCTCTGTCTATGACCTGATGTTTAGATTGATTCCAATCTAAAAAGTGAGATAACAGAGTTTTACATAAATTCATGCAGTTTTTGAGCTCAGAGTTCTACATGAATGTATGTGGTTTTTGAGCAAAGTGCAATGTAACTCTGAAAGTACCAAAAAAATTCACCACACAAAATATATGTGCGCATGTGGGTCTTTGTCTGTCTGTGTGTGTGTGTGTCTGGGGTGGGGGGTTGTGAGTGTGAGAAAGTGTGTGTGTGTAGTGAGTGCAGAGTGTCTTAAGTCTGTGAGGGGGTGCATGTGTGGGAGTCTGTGTGTCTATAAGGGTGTGTGTGGGTGTCTGTGTTCGCGTCTGTGTGTATCTGTGTCCGTGTGTGTGTGTGTGTGTGTGTGTGTAGTGCAATGGTGATCACCTGTAATGTGACGTGAACCCAAGGTCCCGGTTGAGGCCCTCCCTATGGGTACCGAACTTAGCTATCAGCCTCTGCTCGGCCACTTTCCTCTGCTGCCTGTCCCGAAGTCCACCTTTGAGGATGGTCACCCGAAGGTCCGAGGCTGAATGTCCTGGACCACTGAAGTGTTCCCCAACTGGGAGGGAACCCTCCTGTCTGTTGATTGTTGTGCGGTGCCCATTCATCCGTTGTCGTAGCCTTTGCTCGGTTTCCCCAATGTACCATGCCTCTGGGCATCCCTGCCTGCAACATATAAGATAGACAATGTTGGCTGAGTCACATGAGTACCTGCCATGTACACGGTGGGAGGTGTTCCCACGCGTAATAGTGGTATCTATGTCCACAATCTGACACGTTTTGCAGCGTCCACCGTGACAGGGCTGTATGGAGTTGTCCTGAGAGCCGGGCAGTTTGCTACGAACAATGATCTGTTTGAGGTTTGGCGGTTGTTTAAAGGCAAGTAGTGGAGGTGTGGGGAAGGTCTTGGTGAGGTGCTCATCCTCATTGATAATGTGTTGCAGGTCACGAAGAACATGGCGTAATTTTCCAGCCCCTGGGAAGTACTGAACAACGAAGGGCACCCTGTCAGTTGCAGCCCGTGTCTGTCTCCTGAGGAGGTCATTAGGAAGCCTCCTATCACTAGATTGGCAAGATTTGACATGGTCTAAATTTTATCCTAGAGCTCGAGATTATGCTAAAGTCATAGCATTCGTGAATTATCCAATCTGTGCTGCTGGAAAGTGTAAGGTTGATGGATTAAATCTTTTTATATGAGAAAGTAAATAACTTGATGCTATATAATGTGCTCCAAAGTGCTTTGCAGTCAATGAAGTGCTTTTGAAATTGTCCTTATGTTGCAAATGTGGTGGTCCATTGGCACACGACAAGATGCCACAACCTTCAATGTGATAATCTGTTGTGAATCATGTTGGTTCTTGGATTATTATCAGCCAGGACTCCAGGCAGAATGTAATGCCATGGGATCTTTTACAGCATCTGGGAGGATAGATAGCGTTTGGTTTTAATATCTCATCTAAATGGTGTCACCTCTGACAGTGCAGCAGAGCCTCAGTGCTGCACAAGAAATTAGCTGAGATCTTGCGCTCACATCCACTCAGACAGTTTTGCTATCTCTAAGCTCAGGCTGGAGACATGAGGAATAAAATATCATCATAGAGTCATATAGCTTGGAAAAAGAACCTTTAATTCAACTCGTCCATGCTGATCAAGGTTCTCAAACTAAACTAGTCCCACTTGCCTGTTCTTGGCCCTTATCCCACTAAACCTTTCCTATTCATGTACCTGTCCAAATGTCTTTTCAATGTTATAACTGTACCTGCATTCGCCTCTTCCTTTGGCTGTTCATTCAACGTATGAACCAGCCTGTGTGTGAAAACGTTGCTTCTCAGGTCCCATCTAAACCTTTCTCCTTTCACCTTAAAATTACACTTTCTGGTTTTCAACTTCCCTACACTACGAACAAAAACTTTGCTATTCATCTTATCGATATTCCTCATGATTTTATAAACCTCTATAAAGTCAACCCTCAAACTCCTATGCTCCAGTAAAACAAGTCCCAGCCTATTCAGACTCCCCTAATAACTCAAACTCTATTAGAATATGTTTATGTAAAGATAATATCATTACCAGTTAACCCAACCTCTTTAGCTTGATCAGTTTTTCATAGTTAGTTCGTTGCATTTTGCAGCACTTAGCAGAATCAAGAGAGAAGGCAAGAGTGACTGCCCTTGATATCAAGCTAGCTTTTAATTGAGTATTGCATCAAGAGACCCTAGCAAATCCAAAGTCAGTGGGAATAGGGAAAAACTGTCCATTGGTTGAGGTCATACTGAGCAGAAAGGAAGAAGGCGTGGTTGTGATTGTTGGCCATTCATTTTATCTCAGGGGGCCATGGCAAGAATTCCTGATGGTAGGCCCATCTTCATCAGCTGCTCATGAATGATCTCCCCTCCATCATATGGTCAGAAGAGGGATGTTTGCCATTTGCAACTCCTCAGCCTCAGTCCATGCTCATATTTGGCAAGTCCTGGGCAATATTCAGGCTTGACATTTATGATACAGAATTACCAGGCAATGAGCATCTCCAACAGGAAAGAACTTAACCACGTCTCCTTGACATTCAATGATATTACCCTTACTGGAAACACCATCATCGACATCTGTGGCGTACCATTGACCAGAGACTTAAACTAACAAGCTATTTGAATACTGTAGCCACAGGAGAAAGTCTGAAGTGGGAACTCTACCTCAAGGAACTCATCTTCTGACTCCCCAAATTCTGCCCATGATCCAGAATTCAGGATACTGATGGAATGCTCTCTACTTGCCTGGATGATTGTGGTCCCAACAACACTCAAGGTGTTCAACGTCATTCAGGAGAAAGTCATTTCCATGATCAGCAGTGCATGTATAATTTTAATTATTCAATGTCTTCACCATTGGCATGCTGTGAAAATAGTATGTACTATCTACGCAATTAACTCACGAAGGCTTCTTCAACAGCACTTTCCAAATCTATGATGTCTACCACATGGAAGTACAAGGGTAACTGACCGGTCGTAGAATCCCTGTAGAAGCAGGCCTTTCAGCCCATCAAGTTGACACTGACTCTTCAAAGAGCATCCTACTCAGACTCACCCCTTTATCCTATCCCTGTAACCCTGCATTTCCCATCTAGTCACACATCCCTGGACTCTATGAGCAATTTAGCCTGGCCAATCCACTTAACCTGCATATCTTTGGACATTGGCAGGAAACCGGAGCATACAGAGAGAATGAGTAAACTCCACACAGACAGTATGTCTGAGGGCGGAATTGAACCCAGGCCCCTAGTACTGTGAGGCAGGATCACAACCTTTGAGGTCTGCTTTTTAATCCTTTATCTAGCTCCCTGAAGTCTTCTTGCAGAGCCTCATCCCTCTTAAGCTACATAGTGACCACGTCTAACTACACATTTTCACATTACTCTGAGACTTGTGAATGTACTGATGTGCCTACAGCTGGCGCTCAGGCTCTGAAACCCAGCACTCAAGGTGGCCAAACTGTGGGCATTTCCTGTAGATATGGTCATCCACACAACAAGGAACATCTGACACTTCCCACCCACTGTACGCTGTGTGACACAAGATCTGAAGTCTTCTACTGTACCTTTACTTATCATACTCTGACCCTAAATCATTTTTTTTGTTGTTATACAGTACAGTTCCCCTCTAAACGACTCACCATCCTGATTTGGGAATAAGCTACTGTTCTTTTGCTGTCATTGGGTCAAAATCCTGTCTCTCCCTTCCTAATGGCATTCTGGGTCTACATGAAATGGACTGCAGGCATTCAAGATGCCAGCTCACCACCACCTTCTGAAGGGTAATTGGGGATGTCAGTCAATGCTGGCCCCGTCAGCAATGTCTACAACCCCGACAGGAATAAAAAATAATGCATACCATAAAATCACAAACATAGCAGATAAATTGTCAACCAATATTTTGATAGATTTCCTTTATTCTTTCTTACTATTTTCAAATGTCAGTGCTGCTTTATTGTATTTACGACAACTTTTGGTACCAAACATTCACAGCAACTGCCAGTTGGAAGATAAAGCTTAGATAATTCGGGCTTTCTTCACTCTCCAGTAGCCTTTTTTCTGGCATTTTGCTGGAAATGAATGTGCATTTCTAATGGATAAGGACAGGGTCTTGTCTGGTTGTGGTACTCCCATGGTCCGCATGGCTTGGTGATGTCTGCAACTGAGACTTGCTCATGAGGAATAGCTATTTATGGAATTTGATCCAAATCCCAGAAGAGTAGGTGTGAAGAGAAAATTTGACCATGGAGAATGTGGAGGAGAATTGACAGGGCTGAAAGATGAGGCCTGTAAATTATATGCTTTAAGTTATGCATACATAATTAACATGTATTTAAGCTATCTTAAGCTGTTTGGTCGTGTGGCCGCACGGTCTAAGACCTGAAGTTAACTTCCAGCCTCTAAGGCGGTGTGGTTTCGTATCCTACCTATGCCACTTGTGCTGACTGGTTATTAAGGCAAACTTTGGCAGGGGTGAGCTGTGTTAAAGTTGAATGCAATAAAACATAACCATTTCCTCCAAACCATTCTGTGATGTGGGATAGCACTGACCCTGTATCAGGTCAGTGTCCATGCTGTGTTCCTCTGGTGTAGTGAATATCACATTCGCCTCCCAATCGAAAGGCCCAGGGTATCATACTGCAACCAAGTAGTCTGTGCTAGTGTTTCTGGCTCAGGCTTGGAGGGCCGAAGGGCCTGTTCCTGGGCTGTAACTTTTCTTTGTTCTTTGTTCTATTTTACTTGGTTGATGGCACTTGAAATATTGTGCATAGTTTCTTTCTTAAAATAGTGAACCTGGGAAATATATCTTTGCATGAATATAAATACAGTTTCTTGCTCAATTGCATGTGATCAACTTTGCAGCTTTTGCAGTGTGCCATGCATTTGTAGAAAGTGAGTTCATGTTTTGTTTTTCCACCGACTTTGTGAAATTTTGAAGAGGTGCAGCACAGAGGCTAACTACTTTCAAGTGTAATAAACACTGGAAGATGAATTGAGCTTGATGCTCTCCAACAGCTGATTTCAATGTGGTGTTGGTGGAACAATGCAAGTGAAGCACTCGATACTTGTTTTATCAGGAATTGTTTATAATATACCAAGATTCCAGAAAGAAGAGGTGGAGAAAATAAAGTTTGATAAAATAGAAATTTTCTCTTTTATCTTCTAAAACAATATGTTCAATTTTTACATTCTTTGGGAAAATTTGTCCATCCATAAGTAATACGTATCTAGCAGTTTTTTAAAGTATTAAGCCTAATCAATGTATAAAATTTCTATTTATCAGGCTTCTAAACAAATAAGGCAACAGAAAGGGATTAAGACTGCAAGTGCAATTATTGTTCTGACCGATGGTGAATTAATAGAGAATGTGTTGCCCTACACAATTAATGAGGTAAGCACAACATTTCAAAATTACTATTGAATGAACTGCATGTTTTTTCTTTGACTGAAGCTAATCCATATTGAATTTCTTTATAGGCTGATGATGCAAGAAAATTAGGGGCAATTATTTATTGTGTTGGTGTGAAAGACTTTAAAGAAACACAGGTAGGCCTCTATAACATAATTCCATTGATTGATTATCAGGTGTATCTAATGAATGATTCAATACATTTTATCAGGAGGCTGGGCCCAGAAGCTTCATCAGAGTAGTTTACTTCACTTACCATTGTGTTGCAGGAAGCCTAACATTCATTCAGTGTCAGTACACGTGAGAATCCGGTATCTCTGAGTGTGATTATTTCTTCCCTTGGTGTGTGGAGGGAGGTGGCAAGAAGGGGCAAAAGTTGGGGAAGTTGGCCCAGAAGACAAAGTCAGTTCATTCACACAAACAATGCAATTAAGTGCTCCATGTGAGACTCCATGGATGACCTCCTTGACTTGACGGAAATCGTATACCTCCCGTCTTGCCACCTTGAGCCAGGGTACAGTATGACCTAGAGGATAATATGTGGAGCTGGTAATGTACAGCAGGTCAGGCAACATCGGAGGAGCAGGAGAGTCGACATTTTGGGCAGGGCCTTTAATCAGGACTGGGGAGGGGGAAGGGGGCTGAGAAATAAATAGAGGGAGGGGGATGGAGCTGGGGGAATGGTAGGTGGGATAGCTTAGTTGAATGCAGGTAGGGGTTATTGTGATTCATCAGTGGGAAGAGTGGAGTGGATAGATGAGAAGGAAGATGGACAGGTTAGGTTAGGCTAAGGAGGCTGGGAGAAAAGGTAAGGCCGGACATGGGATGAGGTTGGAAGCAGGCAGGCGGGCGGGCAGGCGGGTGGGGGTAATAGGTGGGGAGATTTTGAAGCTGGTGAGCTCTATGCTTGGGTCATTGGGCTTTAAGCTTCCAGGTTGGAATATGAAATGATGTTCCTCCCGTGTGGCCTTAATTTAGCAGTGGAGGAGGCCCAGGATGTTCATGTCCCAGGGGAGTTGAAATAGCTGCCAACTGGAAGGTGGGGTTAATTGGAACGTATCAAGCACAGACCCTCTGCAAACCAGTCCCCGAGTTTGTGCTTTGTCCCTCTAATGCAGAGGTGACTGCATTGGGAGCAACGGATACAATAGACTAGGTTAGAAGAAGTGCGGGTAGAATCTTTGTCGGATTTGGAATAATTTTTTTCGGGCCTTGGACGGAGGTGAGAGGGGAAGTACAGGAACAAGTATTGTACTTCCTGTGGTTGCAATGAAAGGTGCCAGATGTTGAGGAGAGTTTGGAAGGGATTGTGGAGCTGATGTTGGCATTGTGGATGAAATTGGTCCGTACGGAAAGCAGAGAGGGGTATGGGTCTGACTGCAAGTGGTGAAATAGTGGAGGATGATACATTGGATTCAGTTTGTGGGATGATATGTGAGAATCAGGGGGACTCTATCCTTATTGTGGTTTGGGGGGGTGAGGTATTGAGGGCAGAGGTGTGTAAAATGGAGGAGGTGCAATTGAAGATGTTGTTAATCGTGGGAGAGGGGAAACTACAGTCTTTGAAGAAGGAGGACATCTGGGGTGTGCCAGAGTAGTATCCCTCATCCTGGAAGCAGATGCGGCAGAGTCTGAGGAATTGGGAGTATGCGACAGCACTTTTTCAGGAGAGGTGGAGGTGAGAGGAGGTGTAGTTGAGGTAGCTGTGGGAGTTGGTGGGTTTGAAGTGGATGTCGGTGCTCAGTCGATTAGTAAAGATGGAGATGGCGAGATCTAAGAAGGGGAGGGAGGTGTCACAGATGAGTATTTTTACTTCAGGAATCAGATTTAAATCAGGACATTGCAGGCAAAGCAATTATTTATTATTAATCCCCAGATCATCAGAATCTGGTGATGAAATGTCTTGCGAACTGGTGTAGTGAAAGCATTGTTTTAAGGAAAGAAGTAGACCAGAGTTTTGACCTATTGTCAATGAAGGAATATCAATAAAGATCCAGATCAAGATTGTGTAGGACTTGGAAGAGAACATGGAGATGTTCTTGATAAGCCATCTGCTCCTGTTCAGAAAGGAACAGTAGCATCTGATTGTGCAGTTCTATGGAATTCTGATAGAGCAGCCTGCCTCATACCAGCTGGGGAAGTTGGGGCTGCACTTACATCTCGTGGGAGGAATAGGAAGAGGGAAACTTAATGAGGGAATAAAGATGACATGGTAATATATCATTGCAGATAATCTTTCACTATTACAATTATATCTTCATTTGCATTGTTGAAATATCTGCTGTCATATAATTGACACTGTCGGACTTGGTTAAGTCGCAACCATGTGCAACATCCTAAGGTTGAGAAAGGTTGCAGTGGTCTAGCATTGCTGATGTCACTCAAGTAACTGGCTCCTAGACAGCAGGTAGCATCCGACATCGTGGATTCTTGAACCTTAATGTTGAGGACTGCAGCCAAGGCTTTACACTTTAATGTGGACAACACTGAAGCTGTAAACAGTGTTGAGGCTTTGAGTAGGGACTTGGCTTGTGTGCATCCTTTGGAGTGAGAGTATAGAATTAGTGATGATTCCACACCCCTCTGCAGAGAAAGATGCATTTTATGCATGAGCCTTTCAAGGGAACGCTCTGCCATTCAAGGTTGGGAGATATATAATGGGCAGCTCACAGGTCCACTCTTGATCAAGTGCAAAACAAACCTGCACAAAACACTGCTCTTGCAGGCTGTACACAGGCCGAGAGGACGATCAAGCCTTTCCGTGCAATCTGGCAGGCTGTGCACACTCTGAAACATTGAAGGGTTACCACCTGATGGGTAAAAAGGAGATTCCTGAACAGTGATGGATTTGACAACATAACGTTAGATACAATATCCTAATGAGTGCCTCAATAGCTACCTAAACTTGGCACTGTACAATGTTAGTACACTTTCAGTGACAGTTGCTCTTTCCCTCAATTGGTAGGACATGTATGTAAATACTTGAAAGTGGGATCATCTGAAGATATCAAATGTACAATCATATGGATAATATAACATTTATTCAGCAACATAAAATGTAAAAGTAACATGGGACACGGCTCTTTTGTACGAAGCAGCAGCTGCCTATCATATTACGAATAGAATGTTAAACAATTAAACAAAGTTAAAAGCAGCAATTGGAGGTTGCTGTTCCTGCAGGACTTGCCTTCAAAGTACAAATTGCTGTCTCCATCTATGTCTCCTTTTATATTGTCCTTACGGTACCACCTTGAAACTGCTCTTGGAATTCTGTATGTGAGATCTGTGAACAGGTATTCGTGGGAAATATCAGAAAGATTATAAAAGTTTTATTGAAGGAACCTCTGAGCCCTCACATCCATAATGATGATGCCAGCCTCATGTTATGTCCTCACACAGCGTGTCATAAAGAATTCCATGGAGATCAAAGTTTGGGAGAAGATTTGTAGCTCGGGTGCTCGTTGTTGTGGTTCTGTTCGCCGAGCTGGGAATTTGTGTTGCAGACGTATCGTCCGCCGTCTAGGTGACATCCTCAGTGCTTGGGAGCCTCCTGTGAAGCGCTTTTGTGATCTTTCCTCAGGCATTTGTAGTGGTTTGAATCTGCCGCTTCCGGTTGTCAGTTCCAGCTGTCCACTGCAGTGGTCAGTATATTGGGTCCAGGTCGATGTGCTTATGAAGGCTTCCAAGCACTGAGGATGTCACCTAGACAGGGGACGAAACATCTGCAACACAAATTCCCAGCTCGGCGAACAGAACCACAACAATTCCATGGAGAATTCCTGCCATTGTCATGCCATCACAAGGATTTCTAAGAATTTGGATTTTATCCAAATGTGCATTACATAACCAGCCAAAGTTTTTACAATAAATTTGAAATAGAGTTCTGCCAGTAAACTATCATGATAATAATTTTCTCATCCTTCCGAAGAGAAGGCATCCTTCTGGATTCCAGACCATGTCCTTGCAAACAGATAGAATTGTACACTGAACCTAACATCTGCCAAGCATTGCTTCCAATGATTGCTATGGAATAGGTTGTGAAGTTGGAATTCAGATTCTGCTTATTCTCACTACAGTTCTACGTTGACATGACAAGAAAGCAATTAGTGCACACAGCATAATTGTTCACTCGGGTCATGATTGTTTGAGGCCAGAATGTTCCATTGCATTCTTGACGAAGGATGACCTACCATTGAAGTGCAGATTGAAGCCAGAAGGCCAGCATTGTTGAATTAGTTGAGGCATGATTACTGCAATTGCTTCTATAAAGATCTCTCTAGTTCCAAAGATTTGACACTGTTTCCAAAGGAAAGAAAGTTAACTTACAGCATCCATTTTGGCTATGGTGGCAACCATTTTGTGTCATTTTTGTGAAGTTAAGTTCAGATCCAACATGGAAATATCTCGACTTGGTTTCAGTATAAGTGGCTTCCAAGTGTTTGCCTATGATGGACAAATGTCCCACATCCTTCATATTCCCATTTCTTTGCCGTCTTTGTGACCCCATGACCTTTTAGTATCTATGTTACCATTAAGCCACTTTACATAAATAGTAATGTGCCTACGTCTCCCCAGAGAGCTCTGAAAATTCCCATGACCTTTTAGCTCTACAGTCCCTTCACATTAAGCCATTGCTACTGTGATCTGTTTGAATCCTCTCATCTGGATCTCCCAGCCCCTTCCTATTCAATATAAGGTCCCAGCCTACTGTATAATTTCCCTTTATCAGGATCATCACCCTGTCAGAATCTAAAACACTCAATGCCATCTCTCGACTTGAGTTACATGTTTTCCCTATACTGTGTGGATTGCTGCCTGATAAGCCCCTTGACTATTATTGATTAAAGTTCCATGACTAAACACCACCCGGACTGACTTGGCAGGACAGCTACAGTTGTCCATGGCTCACTCTCAAGACTAGTATCTCCATAACACCTCGACTGACCTACTATTAATCCCCTGAGTTTTGCACTTGATTCATAGGACAGACTATGGCCCAATCCTGGGACTGGACTAGGCCAAGTATCCTGAATGCCTGTGGCAGTACCTACTTCCTGACTGTTGTCCTGCTTCATCCCACTAAGGACTGCTACACTTTGACTTTCACATGTAGCCATTTGTTGGAAGCACTTACAGTGGAATTGCTGTGTAACTTCGATATAGATAATGGGACTTGCTGCAAGCCTGATGTTGTAGCACAGTGTCCACCCCTATCCGACTGATTAGAGTGCTCCTCACTCTCACAAGATGCCTGCCTCTCTGTCTGAGGCTGGCAGTCTGTAATGGAGCACTAATGGCTCTGTGCTTTAAGAAAGCAATGTGAGCCATTCAGGGATTAGCAGCTCATAACTCAGTGCTGAAGTCAGTGAGTGTCTGCTAGGAAAGCAATATAAATTAGACAGAGGCTGACAACCTCCAAGTGAGTGACTGTGCAGTAAGAAAATATGCAAAGAGCCATTAGTTGCATATGTCCGTCTCAGCAAAAAGCATCCTGTTACAGGAGAGTAAAATGTATGTGTACCCCTGCATGCAAAGTGATCTGACAGATGTATACAATTCATAAATGTTCCTGAGCTCCAAAGTAAAGTTCTGAAGGACTAAAGTGGTGTCTGACTTTTTCTGAGAGTAAGCAGGATGATGTGGTGAGACTGGTGGTTTGCCGATGCTGACTTACATGAATGAAGGATCTAGGAGGCTGATGGCCATGGAGCACACAGCCATGTTGTTTTGAAGGAGCAGTTGGATGATGACTGGGATAGGAAAAAGTGAGGACTGCAGATGCTGGAGATCAGAGCTGAAAATGTGTTGCTGGAAAAGCGCAGCAGGTCAGGCAGCATTCAAGGAGCAGGAGAATCGACGTTTCGGGCATGAGCCCTTCTTCAGGAATGGAGATTTCTGAAGAAGGGCTCATGCCCGAAACGTCGATTCTCCTGCTCCTTGGATTCTGCCTGACCTGCTGCGCTTTTCCAGCAACACATTTTCAGCAGTGATGACTGGGATAGGCATTCCGTGAACTTCAGTCATCAGGTACCCGCTCTAATTTACATGTCAGAAATTTGCACCATCTAGTTTCTTTGTGAAGGAGAGGAGTATTGTAACTACCACAGAAATAAGGTGAGTTGGGGCTATAAGGCATGGAAATAGGTTAGTTTCTGCTTGATGGTGAGATTCTGAAGTGAACCAGTACGCCCTGAGGATAAAATGGGGAAAATTATTCTCAATATTGAAATCCTGCCTTTTTAAAATTCTTGTTGCATTTTCTCACCTTTCGTTTCATACCACTCAGTCCACAAGAAGGACTGGAAAATACCACCCTCTATTTTCATATTGCATGGTGTTGATATTTAAATGACAAATCCATGTTGGCTATGGAATGAAACAGTTTACATTGTGAATTAACTGAAACAAATTATCAATATGTGGGTGAATTTTCTTTGTATATCTAATTGCATGAATTTTCAATACCTAGTGCTACGTAAGAGGTGTCATTTAGCTCAGTGAGCTAGATAGCTGGTTTGTGGTTCAGAAAAACACCAGTAGCATTGAGTTTAATCCTTATTATATCTAAAATGGACTTGGAACCGAACTCCTTGCCTTGTCCAGTAGCAGCAAATCACAGACTACTCCATGGTTTGGCAACCCTTAAATAGTTGAGGATGCTACATGGAGAAGAAGAATTTGGTAGAAATTGAATACGTAATAAGGAGCCACATGACATCTTTATCTCTTGATTGCAGTGCTAGATATAACTCACTCATAACCTGCCAGTCATGAGTTATCAGGTTATGTCCCTTCTGAGATAGAGTCATAGAGATGTACAGCATGGAAACAGACCCTTCAGTCCAACCCGTCCATGCCGACCAGATATCCTAACCCAATCTAGTCCCACCTGCCAGCACCCGGCCCATATCCCTCCAAACCCTTCCTATTCATATACCCATCCAAATGCCTTTTAAATGTTGCAATTGTACCAGCCTCCACCACTTCCTCTGGAAGCTCATTCCATACACGTACCACCCTCTGTGTGAAAAGGTTGCCCCTTAGGTCTCTTTTTTATATCTTTCCCTTCTCGCCCTAAACCTATGCCCTCTAGTTCTGGACTCCCCCACCCCAGGGAAAAGACTTTGCCTATTTATTCTATCCATGCCCCTCATAATTTTGTAAACCTCTATAAGGTCACCCCTCAGCCTCTGATGCTCCAGGGAAAACAGCCCTAGCCTGTTCAGCCTCTCCCTGTAGCTCAAATCCTCTAACCATGGCAACATCCTTGTAAGTCTTTTCTGAACCCTTTCAAGTTTCATAACTTCTTTCCGATAGGAAGGAGACCAGAATTGCATGCAATATTCAAACAGTGACCTAACCAAGGTCTTGTACAGCCGCAACATGACCTCCCAACTCCTGTACTCAATACTCTGACCAATAAAGGAAAGCATACCAAATGCCGCCTTCACTATCCAATCTACCTGCGACTCCACTTTCAAGGAGCTATGAATCTGCACTCCAAGTTCTCTTTGTTCAGCAACACTCCCTAGCACCTTACCATTAAGTATATAAGTCCTGCTAAGATTTGCTTTCCCAAATGCAGCACCTCGCATTTATCTGAGTTAAACTCCATCTGCCACTTCTCAATCCATATGCCCATCTGGTCCAGTTCATGTTGTAATCTGAGGTAACCCTCTTCGCTGTCCACTACGCCTCCAATTTTGGTGTCATCTGCAAACTTACTAACTGTCCCTCTTATGCTCGCATCCAAATCATTTATGTAAATGACAAAAAGTAGAGGACTCAGCATTGATCCTTGTGGCACTCCACTGGTCACAGGCCTCCAGTCTGAAAAACAACCCTCCACCACCACCCTCTGTCTTCTATCTTTGAGCCAGTTCTGTATCCAAATGGCTAGTTCTCCCTTTATTCCGTGAGATCTAACCTTGCTAATCAGTCTCCCATTGGGAAACTTGTCAAACGCCTTACTGAAGTTCATTTAGATCATATCTAACGCTCTGCCCTCATCAATCCTTTTTGTTACTTCCTTAAAAAACTCAATCAAATTTGTGAGACATGATTTCCCATGCACAAAACCATTTTGACTATCCTTAATCAGTCCTTGCCTTTCCAAACTCATGTACATCCTGTCCCTCAGGATTCCCTCCTACAAGTTGCCCACCATCAAGGTCAGGCTCACTGGTTTATAGTTCCCTGGCTTGTCCTTTCCACCCTTCTTAAACAGTGGCACCAGTCTTCCGGTGCCTCACCTGTAACTATTGATGATACAATTATCTCAGCAAGGGGCCCAGTAATCACTTCTCTAGCTTCCCACAGAGTTCTAGGGTACACCTGATCAGCTCCTGGGGATTTATCCACCTTTAACCATTTCAAGACATCCAGCACTTCCTCCTCTGTAATCTGGACATTTTGCAAGGTGTCACCATCTATTTCCCTACATTGTGTATCTTTCATATCCTTTTCCACATTAAATACTAATGCAAAATACTCCATTTAGTATCTCCCCCATTTTCTGTGGCTCCACACAAAGGTCGCCTTATTGATCTTTGAGGGGCCCTATTCTCTCCCTAGTTACCCTTTTATCCTTAATGTATTTGTAAAACCCCTTTGGATTCTCCTTAATTCTATTTGCCAAAGCTATCTCATGTCCCCTTTTTGCCCTCCTGATTTCCCTCTTAAGTATACTCCTACTGCCTTTATACTCTTCTAAGGATTCACTCGATCTATCCTGTCTATACCTTACATATGCTTCCTTCTTTTTCTCAACTAAACCCTCAATTTCTTTAGTCATCCAGCATTCCCTATACCTACCAGCCTTTCCTTTCACCCTGACAGGAATATACTTTCTCTGGATTCTTGTTATCCCATTTCTGAAGGCTTCCCATTTTCCAGCCGTACCTTTCCCTGCGAACATCTGCCCCCAATGAGCTTTTGAAAGTTCTTGCCTAATACTGTCAAAAGTGGCCTTTCTCCAATTTAGAACTTCAACCTTTAGATCTAGTCTATCCTTTTCCATCACTATTTTAATCCAAATGGAATTATGGTCACTGGCTCCAAAGTGCTCCCCCACTGACACATCAGTCACCTGCCCTGCCTTATTTCCTAAGAGTAAGTCAAGTTTTGCACCTTTTTTAGTGGGTACAACCACATACTGAATCAGAAAATTGTCTTGTACACACTTACCAAATTCCTCTCCATCTAAACCCTTAACACTATGGCAGTCCCAGTCTATATTTGGAAAGTTAAAATCCCCTACAGATAGCTGAGATCTCCTTACAAGTTTGTTTCTCAATTTCCCTCTGACTATGAGGGGATCTATAATACAATCCCAATAAGGTGATAATCCCTTTCTTATTTCTCAGATTTGAAAGGACAATTTTACACGTTGCTGCATTGCACACTTTTTGGTCTTAAAAGATTTGATCAAAGGAGTCTGTGAGAGGGCATAAAACACAATTTAATTTTGAAGACTGAAGCAGCTTACTCTCACACTAATGAAAATTCATAGAGAAATTAACAAATTTGACGATACAGATGCCTTTAGCAAATGATATTATGAAGTTGCACACCTGAATTTTTTGGAAACAGAAAATGTGCTTTGGAAGCCAATGACATTGGATGATGTATGGAACACCTTGGTTAAAGTAAGGACATAATACAAACTGAAGAATTTGTTCAGTTCTAAATTTAGCTTCCAGATGCATCCAAATAGTCAGCTAAATATCGGTCTGATTCAGAAAATGATGGAAGAGTTTGCCAGGTGGCAAAGTTAGAATTAGCTGGTAAATTATGCTGGCATTTGACTTCTATGATGGGAATTAAATGGTCTGGATCCATGCCCTTTTTACATGAGAATATGAGTTTGAAGTTTTTCATGAGATGCATTTCTCACAGTACCTTACTCTCTTCAAGAGAACATTATTGTACAGTTTCTTAGTGGGAATGTTCTGGATTCCAATAATTATAAGTTTAATCATCAGATTATTAATTGAATTCTTCTTGAATAGATTCCATTTACCAAGTGTAAGTTGAAATGTGGTAAAACTTGGCCTATTGTGTACATTGAAATAAAAGGTGACTTTTATGTCGGCTGGATAAGTGATGGTTTCCACGTTGAAGGCTGTAAATTCTGCATTAGGATGTCACATGATTGTGGATTTTGCACCTGGCAATCTCGGTTTCTTTTAGAAGAATTACCAAAACTGAAAAGGGAAACAATTTCAGATGCATATTTTAAAGTTATTTAAAGCTAGAGTCAATGTTCTTTGGCAAACCACAGGGGAAGTATTTGGATTTTTCTTTGGGTGTATCATCACAAAAACTAAACTTAGAAAGCACTTGAAATAGTATGATTGGATTTATCAACAGGGAAAGAATTATAATCGTAATAATGTTAGGTGATGGATTGTCATTGAGGTCAGAGTGTTTGACTTTGTGTGAAATAAAAGACTGGATAAATCATTTGGATGATTTGAAATTTATGGATAAAAAGGAATAGGAGTTCAAAAAGTCAGTAGTACATTCAAGTCCAAAGTGAAGGGATCAACTTTGTAGAAATGACAGTAAGCAATCTTAGTGATATTTCAGATGTGGTGTTTTAAAGTGTGCTCATGGATAAGGTTATGCCTATGTTCCAGATTGATTCAGACTGAGAAAGAGCATTTTTCACTCTGATTCAGTGAGTGGTCAGGAACAGGAGAATGGGCCTGCAAGTGAGGCAGATCAGGAGGGCAGGAACGCAGGAACCTTAGTCTTGCACTTGTCAAACACATTTGAGGTTCATTTAACTTGTCAGGATCAGGGTAAAGGCTGCAGGGTGGATGAATTAACTGATCATAACACCATGGTAGAGAAAGCCACTCAAGTTGTAGAGTGAAGAAAGGGATGGAGTGGTAGTGGTGGAGATTATAATCAGGAAGTTCGATACTGTTCTCTCCAGCAAAGAGTATGAGTCCAGAAGCTGTGTTACCTGCCCAATTGCCAGGGTTTGGGACATCTGCTCAGTGCTGGATAGGAACTTGCAGTAGAAGAGGGAGGATCCAGTGGTTGTGGTCCAGTTAGAAACCCAGTTACAAGCATTGCAAAGAAGGAGGTTCTGCATAGTCAGTATGAGGAATTAAGAAGCTGAACCTCAAAGATCATCAACTTTGCATTTTTGCCTGAGCCACATGGAAATCAGCATAGGGGAAATCAGATTTGAGAGATGGGTGTGTGGATCAAAGATTGATGTGGGAGGAGTGAGCTCATGGGACATTGGCACCAATCCTGGGGGCAAGTGGATTTTGTACTGATGGGATAATACTCACCTGAACTGTGCTGGCACTGGTTTTCCTGCCAGGTGCATAACTAACTGGGCAAGTCGAGAGGATTTTAAACTAAATCATAGGGACAAGAGATCAATTTTGGCACGGCCAAAAGAGAAAGGTACCCATATGGGATTAATATAGAAAATAATAATCAGTCTGTGACAGGAAGAGATAGAGAGTATAAATCTACATAGTTGCTTAATTTCAGCATTTATACCATCTAGTACTTATGAGCTGCTACCCAGGTGGTCTGTAAATGCTACCCATTGTGGTTTTAGTTCCTTTACTCTTTCTCGGTTCCACCCATAAGGTCCCCACTATGTGCCTTTCCCTCATTCTCTCTTGCAATAGAAGTGATTTTATTTCTAATCAATAATGCTACTCCATCACTTCTGCTGTTTTTCTATCCATCCCGTAAACCTTATAACCTGGTATGTTTAGTTCCCAGTGACGATCCTGCAGCCATGTCTCTCTAATGGCTACTATATCATTGCTTTCAGTCGGAATCTGTGCCTGCTGTTTATTTAATTTGTTCTTGACATTCTGTGCATTTGTATAAAAGAATTTTAAGTTTCGCTGTCCACCCTATCCTGTCCTTCAGCATCCTTTTATTATACCTCTCTCCTAGCTTACTCAATGCACTGTTTATAGTCTCACCTTGTTCATAAATCGACACTTCTTGTTCATCCTGCTCTTATAATCCAAGCCATGACTGATAAAGACAAGTGTCTCACGTGCTTTCTTATTAACTACCTTCAGGGATCTGTGGACAAGCATCCCAAGATCCCTCTGTCCTCCGTGCTTCCTAGTGTCCTGCCATTCATTGAGTACTCCCTTGTCTCGTTATGTCTTCCAAAGTGCATCACCTCATACTTTTCAGGGTTAAATTTCATCTGAGTTCTGAGGGAGGGTCACTCATCCTGAAACATTAACTCTGATTTCTCTCCACAGATGCTGCCAAACCTCCTGAGCTTTTCCAGCAATTTTGATCTTTGTTTTAAATTCCAACTTCCAATGATCTGTCCATCTGATCAATCCATCTATATCCTCCTGTAACTGAGGTCTATTGTGCTACTAACTACCTGGTCAGTCATCATGTCCTTTGGTATGATCAGATGGCTATTATAGTGACATGGTTGCAGGATGGATGACTTGGGTTGGGACCTACTTCTTGAAAGGTACAGGATATTCAGGAAGAATGGGAAGTTATGGAAATATTGAGGTATGGATCTATTAGTTAGTGATGGCTTTAGCATAGTAGAGAGAGAGATGACTTAAGTTTAAGAAACCAAGCTGTACAATGATTTGGGTAGAGATGAGAAATGTTAAAAGTAAGATATCACTTATGGGGAGTAATTACAGGCCTCCAAACAGTAACCACATAGAAGGGTGGAAAATAAAGGAAGAAATAATGATAGCAAGTCAGAATGCAAGGTGGTATAATGGGAGAATTTAGTCTCCATGCAGACTGGAAATCAAATGGGCAAATGTAGACTGGATGAGGAGTTCATAAAATGTGTTAGGGATTGTTTCTGAGGACAGCACATTTTAGAGCTGACCAGAGAGCAGGCTGTACCTGACCTGGGTATTGTGCAATGAGGGTTAATTCATGATCCTATCGTAAAGGTACCCCGAGACAGCAGTTGGTATAATATGATTCAATTTTACTTTCATTTTGAGGGAGGAGGAGATATGGAAGACAACTTTTAAAAATTTGTATGAAGGTAACTATGAAAACGGAGCTAGTTAAACAGGTTAAATATTAGGTCAACAGAGATACAGTGGCAGACATTTAAAGGGAAATTTCAGAATACACAGAATAGACATATTTCAATGGGGAAGGAAAATTCCAAAGGATTGACCCACCAACTATGGTTCATTAGAAATATTGGTATTGAATAGGTATTGAACTAAAAATATAATTGTGCAAAGGGCAGTAACAGGTTAGAAGATTAAACAGAATAATTAAAAAAAGTAAAGAATGACCAAAAATTAATAAGTAGGGAACAATTACAGCATGGGAGAAAGCTACCCAGAAATAAAAAAGCAGATAGTTAGAGTTTATATAAATATTTTAAAATGAAAAGAATTAACAAAGTAAGTGTTGGTCTTATAAAACTTAAGTGTGGAAAATTGGAGAATTAAGAATGGAAATAAAGAAATGGCAATTGAACTGAGCAGCTATTTTGCATCTGCCTTCAATATGGAGGAGACGAGTAACATCCCAGGAGCAGCTATTAATCAGGAAATGGAAGGGAGGGGGGATCTCAGGAAATTCACAAGCACCAGTGAAGTGGAACTGAGAAAACTGTTGGATCTGTGTGCTGACAAGTACATAAATGTAATGGACTTCATTCTAAGGTTTGAAAGAAATGGTTAGTGGGATAGTCCATGCGTTGGATTTAATTTTCCAGAACTCCCTTGATTTTGGGCAGGTCCTACTGGATTGGAAGGTAGCAAAGATAACTCCTTTGTTCAGAAAGAAGGTAGACAGAAAATGGGAAACAAAAGCTTAACATTTGGCATAGGGAAAATATTAAAGTTATTATAGAAGAAATTATGGGAGTGTACTTGGATAAGTTCAAAGTCATTGTAAAGAGGCAGCATGGCTTTGTGAAAGGAAAATCATGTTACACCAATTCATTCAAGTTCTTTGAGGAATTAAAATGCACTGTGGTTAAAATGGAATGCATGGATGTACTGCACTTAGATTTCCAGAAGGCATTTGCCGTCTGAAAGTAAACTTGTATTTGAGGACATAAAGGAGGTATCGAAGAGCTAGAGGTGAGTGTTATCAGCATTTAATTGGAAGCTAAAAGGTAGGTGGCTCTATTGTAGGGTCCTTACCTCTTGGCCAGGCGGTCTGAATTTAAGCCCTCGAAACATATAATTACATTGTCCAAACAGGCTGGTTAACAGTTGGTTAACATAAATATTGTCATAAACTAATTAAAGTCTTTGGACACAAAGGACAGCAGGAACATATAGTTCAGGAAAAGAGAGCAGTTGACTTCTCAGAGTGATGATTCAATAAAGTGAAGAAAATGTATGAGTGGAAATGGGTTTGGATTGAGAAAAAATGAATATTGCCAGTGTGGTGCGTAGGCTTAGGAGAGAGTTGGAAATATCAACTGAACTTACTAACAATCAATATTCGTGGTGCAAAACCAAAAAAGGAGAGAATGACAAAATATTGAGAAAAAAAGCATTAAATCTGGGATAATGGTAAAGTATGAGTTTAAAGGAAGTGCAAGTGGAAGCAGAATGTTACTGTGGAGCTCCTATTTCAGAGAGGGACAATGGATTGAATGATCTCTTTCAGTTCTATGAGTTGAAACTTTCAGCTTTAGCATTCTAGATCTGTATGAGGTGGTTAGGATGAAAAAGAGTGAGTTTGATGGAAGAGATTGTGGAGTTAAGAGTAAGATGAGAGCCCAAACTATGCTTTGCTAAGGGAGATTGCATTATGGATATGGTAAGTAAAGTGCAAAAGCGGTGCATAGCATGACCAGAAAGGTAGGTACAGGTAGAGAGGATGGTGTTACGTGCAAGTGAACAAGTACATTGCTATTGATAGCATCATCAGATAGGAGATCATGAATCATCTGGAGCTTTTTCTGTGAGAGTGTAAAACATTTGGGAAAGAACAAAAGTGGAGGAATAGAGGTTATAAATCTGCTAGTGTGATTAAATTGCAGGAATTGACGTGCTGAGCTTGATTTGAGGAAGTTAGAGGAATTGAGTCTGGAAGAACATTTCAAGTTGCAGAGAGTTGAGGATTAGACAAGCTGGGTTCTGCTCTGAGACATTCAATAGCAGTGACCCAGGTCCACAGTGAAGGAAAAATGGTGCATGAGACAGAATACTACAGAAGGAAGCTTAGTTACCTAAACATGACAGAAAATATAAGTGGAAAGGAGACACTGAAGAGTGGAGCAGGAGGAAAATAGCCTGAAAAGATAATATTGAGACTCAAGCCACAGCAGTGTAATGAAGACCAATTGAAGTCAAGTGGAAATAGCTGGCGAGATGCATTAGGCATCTGTAAAATGAAGTTTGCTTCCAATCCAGGAATTGCTGACAGAATCAGGGATCAACCAGTTAGCACATTAAGCTTAGCTGTGCATAGTTCCTAGCAATTGACCTGCTACGGTCGTTGTTTGACACATAAAGGAACAGTGTTTAGAATCAAAGTCAAATTAAGTGTGTTTTTGAAAATCATGAAGTGTAGTCTATTTTTCAAGTAGCAATGATTTGCAATGCAGGCCTTCATCACTGCGACTTGGATTTGGATTCCATTTTCATTTAAGGAAAGGTTCACCATAGTGTTTAGAGAATACATTGCTTGAGGAATATGTTGTGATTATTTTAACAACTTGAAAAGTAGAAGTGCAATTCTGTCTTTCAGTATCTCACTTGATTTTCACAACCATTAAAAGCCTTGCCTGACATTTACATAATAACAAACTTAAATTTGTTGTCTCAGCCTCCAAACAAAATACCAGTCTTTCTCTGAATATTGTGCTTTGAACATCTATAATAAATTGCATATCATGAGAATTGTTCAACTTTAAGTTCAAATATTGTGTACCATAATCATGGTGTGGAACTGAGATATTTATTTGGGGAGGCTGTGTTTTCTTCACCTCATGGACATACTCGATATTATATGCATTTTTAAAAAATAATTATTCATGAGATGTGGGGGATTCAGAAAGAGGCAATAGTCTAATGGTATTATAACTGGACTATGAATCCAGAGACTCAGGCAACTTTCTGGGGACCTGAAATCAAATCCCGTCATGGCAGATGGTGCAATTTGAATTCAATGAATCAAATTTGGAATTAAAGGTTTAATGATAATAATGAAACTTGTTGATTATTGGGGGGGAAACCCATCTGATTTACTGATCTCCTTTATGGAAGGGAACCATTGCCCTTATGTGATCTGGCCTACATGTGACTTCAGACCAACAACAATGTGGTTGACTCTTAATTGCTCTCTAGACAATTGGGGATGGACAATAAATGCTGGCCTAGCTTGTGATGCCCTCATCCCATGACTGAATAAAGAAAGGGCATTGTTGATTGGATCAGCATTTATTGCCCATTCCTAATTGCCCCAAGGGCAGTTCAGAGTCAACTACATTGTTGTGTTTCTGCAGTCACGTGTAGGCCAAACCAGGTAAGGATGGCAGATTTTCTTCCCTAAAGGATACTAATGAACCGGATTGGCTTTTACAAACTTGACAGTGGTTATATGCCTTCTCATAGGCAATTGAGGGATTCAAACTCTATACTACTTTGAATTTTCTTTCAGCAGTTGATAGACGAATGATCTTATAATATTAAAAGGGCAAAGGCAATTATTACATTCAGAAGTGTTCTTGACCACTTTTTAAAATTAAATATGTTTGTTTTTTAAAGCTGGAAAAGGTTGCAGATTCACCAAATCACGTTTTCCCTGTTAATGGAGGATTTTATGCTTTGAAAGGAATAATTGATTTGGTAAGTATTCTTGGTTTTTTTTATTGTTAGTGCACTGACTTTAATAATAATTTTGTTTCTGTATCTTGATTGTAAGGGTGAAAGCACAGTTGAAATACGGTGTGTTACATGTTGTTTTGTTCATGACTCTGTACAGAAGTCTCAATATCATTGTTATTGTGGGAAAAAGGCCATCTTGAAGGTTCTGTAAATACATAAATATAACTACCAAAAGATCAATAAATAAGTATAGATTTTAGAACAATGACTAATAGCACTTTAAGTTCAGGGTTTGTGAACAAGGGCCTTTGCTATGTTTGGATTGAAGCTGACAAATGAGACAGAATTGAAGATGAAGTCATTACATCGTTAATTGAAGAAGCTTTTTGTGGAACTAACCTCCGCAGTGGTTGAAATAGAGCAATGAATGTTTTGAAATGGGGACATTGAATGGACAGAAAAGTAGCAGCAAATGAAGAAACAACATATGCTGGCAAAATACAATGCGAAAATGGCTCGGTCATTTGTCAGTAATGTCTGTTTGAGGGATAAATATTGGCCAGGATACTGTAGAGAGTTTCTCCTCTCTTTTGGAAGTTGTGCCACAGAGAATTTTACAGCTTCCTGACAGGCCAGATAGGATGTTAATTTAATGGTCTCAACTGACAGATGGATTTGAGACAAAAGATCTCTAAAGCTGAAAGTTCCATGGTGTTACTGCTGTGAGAAAATATAGGATCCAAAGAGGCGTCTTCCTTCCTCTTTGACCTTGTTTCCAGTCCGAGGAAGAGGAAAGACAAGATGTATGAGGGGTCAACTTTTAACTTATAATGGCAGTGGAAAATAGTTCATTACAAAACATGTGTGGATTAAGATTTGGTTTTACAAGCTTGAGATAATAGCATTGGCTTTTTTTTTAGTTTGACATCAGCTGAGTGAAATAGAAGAAATTTGGGGTGAATTTTATGTTGTTTGACAACGTGCTGGAGAGCAGCCTGGGTGTGTGTTGTTGGCTGACTCTGCCTTCTATACCTGCTGAATAAAGCAAGTTGCAACCTATTTGTGCTATGCAGGAAGCCAGTCAATGATAGCTGCATAGGTATGGTGCTTCAGAAATCCTTTCCTTGCTCCCCTTCAAAGCTTGTAGTTAGGGTCAGGACCAGTTTCTGAGGCCTATTTTTTTTTTAAATGCCACACCATAAAAAGATGTTGTGGACCTGAGCTAGCATAGTAAATAATGTTCTGAATATTTTGCTGCAGCCTCATTCACATTGTGTGGGCAGAGAGGTGAGATGGTGGTTGTAAGTAAAACCTTGATGTGAGAATTCTGAGAATCAGCAGTTCAACTGATGATGTCATATGGCGGGGGGGTCATGGCTACAAGTGTAACATCCCTCTGCTCGCACCTTCGAACTATTTTGAAGACCGGAAACGTACAAAAAGAATGTTACTTGAGATTGTACAGCCACCACCGCTTTGTACACTAAAATCTGCAGGAACATTCAAAGCACAGTCCTAGTGTCAGGCTTTATCTGTCACCGTTGTTTCGCCTCATTACAGCTGGCATAAAAGGCTTCCCAACATTTTAGTCCTAATGCTTGAGACATTCAGAGTTACTTGTTTTACAATTTTAGAAATTGACAGCCTGCCTGCCATTTTTCAGTTTGTGAAATATCAGAAACCAGCGTGATGACATTGGGCTAGAGACCTGCTATCGTCTAGCTGCACTTTACACGGGGCACGGGCGGTGTGCCTATTTTGTGGCCATAAAATTCACTTTATTGTGTTTGCAGTTGAAATGATATGGGCACAGATTTTCTTGTGAAGAAAATTTAAATTCTCTGAAACTGTTAAGTCTTTATTTTTGGGATGCAGTGAACCATATATCCAATGTTTGCATGCTTACAGATAACATTGACTTTCATGGTTATCAGTCTGGCTTAATCAGTTCATCAGTTCATCAGTAGGCATTGCAGGCACCTAGTTAAGATCACATGTAATATTCATTTGAAGTAGTATTTGGTGGCAGGAGAATGCTCGAATTAAGATCATAAGATACAAAAGTAGAAGTAGGCCATTCAGCCCATCAAGTCTACTTCACCATTCAATGAGTTCATTGCTGAATTAGATGAAGGAGTCGGGGGAGTGTGATTAATGTGGATGGAACAAGGAGCAGTGATGGACGGGAGGAAAGGGGAGAATGCAAGAAGATAGAACCTTTTGCCCACAATCTGTCTTGTGATGAGCAGAGGGTTGGACTTTCAATTCTTCCTCAACAAGGATGTATAGTGGTATGATTGGGCTTTACTTATTCTCATTGAGGTACTGACTTGCTGGAGGTGGCTGCAATTCGTTGCCACTGGGGTGAGGTGGGAGGGTGGGAATGTGCCAGCGAACTCTACTCATTTGCTATTTTTGGTCATTTGGACCGACATTATGCATATCACTCAGCTTATCCCAGCTATTTCACACACTGTGTTGCTTTATTAATAATGATGCTGCATTACATCTGGAACTTCTGCTGCACACTCAGTTATACCTTCCGATTCTCTGTTGCCTATTGGGCATGCCACGAAAAGAAAATCATTGACTAAATCAGGGCAGGCAGACAAACATGTGGTAACAGTCCCAGTGATAGAAAATAGGGTAAGAGAAGAAATCGTTAAGTCTGGCCACCAGAAAGAACCACAGGTAGAGTCACAAAGGGACAAGTATTGAAAACAACAAAATGAGAGACACCCAGAGTAGTCCACCACAAACAGATAAAATGCACAAATACAGAGAAAAGTTCAACAGTGCAAGACCACAAACCACAAAACATCATTTACATATAATTACATCTCACTTGATATTAAGCATTTCCATTGCCATTTACTGGTAATGTACAATTTTATGTGCTGGTTAAAAAATCCAGTTTAATTTAAATGCATATAACTTTGACAGAGAACAAATTTGGAATCGTGCAAAGTAGAGTTATTATCATCCTCCTTTGGCATCCAGTGTGAAATGCTGTAAACAGGAGCAGAATGGATGTATCCTGGGAACAAAAGCAACTTCTGTGCAGATGTTTCCAACATGAATGAGATTACCTGACCATATTGGTTCACTGTTAGCAGGGTAGGATACAGATTAAATATAAGGAGGTAATTTTAATCTTGCAAACGGGCAGCTTTGGGCAAGATGGAACGTTAAACTTTGAAATATTTAATGAGGTTTTTCTCCGGTTAAGAAACCTGACAGGTGAAAGAAACGAAAAGATTCCCCTTTCAGCACTGTTGTGAGCGAGAAAGAGGAAGGAAATGTGACTGTCAACCAAACTAGCCACCCAGGGAGCTAGCCTTATCACCACCAACCATACTACTACTTCTCCATTTTATTGCAGCAATATTTTTGTCAGTGATCTTTCTAAAGACCGAATTCCTTATGCCTACTTAACGCAGATATATTTCTGTTTCTTCATTGTTGCTTGGTCAGTATGCTGTTTGACCCCATGCTTTTTGGATTTCCATAACTTGCAAAAAGCCCCCCACTAATCATGGTTGACCCCCTTGTGACCATCACATCACATCTCTATCCATGCTCTACCCTGTGATCTCCATCCCCCACCGACCCTCTTGCTACTCGATCTATCTGCTGCTATGTTGTGTTCTTCAGCTATCGGCTTTCCCAAGTGACTGACATTGCAGACGTACCAACCCCAGGCTGGAAATCTTGAAAAGAATTTAAAGCACAACCCCGCCCTTCTAGCCTTATCAGCCATATTTCTATCATTCACTACATTCCAAGTGTTGGGATTAGATGTTGATTCCCAAAGGTTACTCTTGCCGCAGGAACCCTCAGTGGTATGAATTCATTTAAGAATTAGGCTCTCAGCTTTCAGCATTTTCCAAGCATTACTGTGTGCATCACTATGTAATGGCCAAACGAATTGGAAGAAACTGATATCACAACCATCTGCCTGTGTTTTCCTTTCCATGGAGAGTACGTCCATCTTCCTTTGTAAAGTTTGGGTTTGGTAATAGCTATTCAGTTCTCTGGAGAGTATTCCTTCTCGGTTATAGAAACTGCAGAAGTGCTGACCACAGTTATCAAGTCCTCCTTTGCTCCAGGTGTGATGCTGAGGGACTGTGCCAACCACAGAAAAGGTTAGAAGAATGAAAAGCAGAGAAGATTAAGAAGAGATTTGGTAAAGTGCTGAAACTCATGGAGGATTACAGAAGTTGCAAAAAATGTTTTCATTCAATGAAGAGCCAATAACCAGATAGTGCAGATTTATGGGGATTGACAAAAGACATGAGAAAAAAAGCTTTAGAGGGTAAATTCTCGGCACCACCCATTGATGTATCGATGTCGTGGAGCTTGTAAAATAAAGCGGATGGCTAACCTTTCACCTCCAAACCTGTCCTCCACTTTACAGAAAGGTAAAGTATCAGGCAGCCATCCAGGCATTAACCCTGTTGACAATGAGTAGCTGCTTAAAGACCTCATTCCCCTCTGCCACCCCACTGTAATGATCTGTTTAGAGAAGGTGGGCTGAAGGCAAGCTACCTGGAAACTTCCATTGTGTGAGCTGCTGTTGTGTGGGAGGTAGGTCCACCTGCAGGAGATGCTGAGGTAGTGGGGGTGAGTCCCCAATGTCCATCAGAGTAACCCTCACCAAATTCGTACCTTCACTCTCCCCAACTCCACTCTCCTGTCCCCTCCCCCTCCTTTCTCTGGGGATCTCTAAACTGACTCCAACTGACTTTCAGCTTAATGGGATCTCCTAGCCAGGCTTAGCCAAACTCCCTGTGCTCAAGTCTAGGAGACAACTTGTCTTCTTTGTGCACTGGTGGTAGTGCCAACAGTATTCTCCACTGTATTCTGAAGGGACTATAGAACTGCTGAGAAATTATATTAACTAACAGCTGTCTAGGTTAGGCCCTCCCATCTGTGAAGGTTGAAATTCCCAGTCCAATCAATCACAGCTACCCACCATGTAATGTCTTTGTGGGGCAGCTGGGTTTCTGATTGGCTACGCCTGACTATTAGTTTGGGAGTTGTGGCAATCTGACTGTAAAATACCCACTCCGTAACAGGTAGTTAGGAATACATTGGCTGACTAGGTGGTGGATACAGATTCACTATCCACCTTCAAAGGTGAATAGGTCAATACTTGTAGGAGAAAATGGTGCAGGGACATTGGGGAAAGAGCAGAAGCAGGGATCTGATGGATTGCTCTTTGAAAAAAATGATGCCGCAGCTTCAGTGGGCTGAATGGCCTCAATTTATGCCATACAATTCCATGATAAAAGGTAGGCCTGACTGATTATTGGAAAAGTTTTTTTTGCTTTTTTTTTTCTATTTTTAATGTACTGCTATCCTTACATGTTTACTTCCCCAGTAGTTTTCCTGTCGCTGGATTATTTTACAATATCCAACTCCTTTTGCACAGATAAAAGACAAGTACAGCCATTTCTTTTTGCCAGTTGGTCCAGTGTTCTGCAGGTCATTTCATCACATATCTATTACTGCAAGTATTGCAACAGTTCAAGGAGAATGTCCATCAATCCATTTCTGGGCTTCATGCCAACATTGTCAAGATACTGGGAACAAATAAGGAAAGACTTCCAGGCACAACATTGTCATTGACATCTCATGTAGCTTTTGGAAACACTGCCCCATGAGCCAGCAACCTTCAAAAGCAGTCGTGTCTCACTCCCTTAATATTCACAGTGTAATTACCACAAACACATTGCGCAGATCTCTGTCTACTCTCCTGTCAGTTATAATGCTGCCGATATACTGTGCGAGCTTCCTTTCCTCTGCTGTTTGATTGAGTTGAATGATTCAGAGGCTTGCTTCTTAGCAATGAGGTTTATTCTCTTTATACCTAGCTTCTGAGATTTTCTAAAGGACCCACATTTGTTTTCTAAATTGAGTTAAAACTATAGCCGTGAGATTATTGTGGCAGTGGGTGAAAATGTTTTTATCAAAGAAACCTGTTGAAATGGTATTGTTAGCAATTACATTCTCATCTTAATTATTAATACTGTATAGTGATTGTAATGTTAGGTTGCTGATGACTATGTCATCTACCCATGCTACTGACACAGCTTGGTAAGCACTGGTAGACCAACAGAAAGTCTCTCTGAACCCTCATTGAGAACCACTGCACAAGATGCATCATCAAGCACACCATTCTGCTGTTCAATCAATGCTCAGGCATCATAGAGTCATAGCATTACACAGCACAGAATGGTCAAGTGTCATCAGGCAGCTTCACAAAACCTCAGACAGTTTAGAGTGTGAGGACAATTTAAGGATGGAGAACAGTTTTCATTTCCTGGCAGGGCTTCAAATGTTAGTAACCCTGACCCTCTTCAGTCGAACAGAAAGCTAAATTTGCTCTCCGCTTGTCTGTCTATTTATCGCTGCTGCTCCTCGCTCATGTTCTCTGATTCACTATGTCAGACTCTGTTTTCCCCACTGGCCTGCCTAGGGTGTCCATGTTTGTGCTTTGGTTTGGGAGTGAATCTCTGTCATGCTTCGCAGAGTCCAGATCTTCAGATGGGCTTTGGAGAATGGCAAAGGAGCAAGAATCAGCAAAGTTTCGAACAGATAAGCGTAAGCAGCTAACTGAGTGGCACGGTGGCTCAGTGGCTTGCACTACTGCCTCACAGCGGCATGGACTCAGGTTTGATTCCAGGATCGGGTGACTGAATGTGGAATTTGCACAATCTCCCTGTGTTTCCTCTGGGTGCTCAAGTTTTCTCGCTAAGATGTGCAGATTAGGTGGAATGGCCATGCCAAATTGCCCTGTGATGTGCAGGCTAGGTGGATTAGCCATGGTAAATGCAGGGTTACAGGGATAGGGTTGGGGGTGTTGGGTCTGGGTTGGAATCTCTTAGAGGGTCAGTGTGGACTCGATGGGCTGAATGGGTTGTTTCCACACTGTAGGGATTCTGTGATTCTATGACTAGCAGCTTTACACATTACCAGCTTTATGTTTCTGCATGTACTTGTTTGATGAAGAGGAAAAAGGCACAGACCCAACTGAATGTGGTACCCAGTGTCACCATCACCAATGCTCCATAATCTGCCTACTGCAGTGATATTTCTGACTCCTTCTTCCATCTGGGCAACCCTTGCGAGTTGCTGTGACACTTGAAATAAGGGAGTGAATTAGTTGACCTGCCTTTGTTGAAGCGGGTGGAACAGTTTCAGATAACATGTGCACTGGAGAAGGAACCTGTTGAGAGCTGGACTATATTTGGCTCCAGCATAAAACATGACCATAGTTAGCAAAGGCGTGAAATGCTTTGCTGTTGTTACGAGATTAACACTTTGTGCATTGCATCCCACTGGAATCCATTAAAGATACAAATATTTAATAAACTTTGCAATACATTACAACAGGCTTTCGTGTATATTTATGTCCTTGTGATGCTGTTAATGACCTGTTTTGAAAATTTAATGGAGAAAATGTCTTGCGTGAATGCGGAATCAACCCACTAGAATTACATTTTATTGTCACATGTACTAGAGTATAGAAATACATAAGTACAGTAAAAAGTTTGCAATGTCATCTTCTCAGACATTTTCTTGATTACATTAACTAAAGCCTATTAAGGGAGATGATATTTTTCTCATAATTCTGAACTTCTGTGTCAGAATTTTACCTAGAAATTAGGACAAATGAAGGTACTTTGAATTCCATTGGAAATGAAGGTCTCATTTTTTTTAAAGAATAATCTAAAAATATGGATGTCAAAAGACTTTCATAACAGTAGAAGTTTCCCAGAATGCATTTGTAGATCATTAAAGTTTTAATGTTTGAATCATAGCATAAAAACACATTGCTGAATCAACTTAGTTGCCAAAAGAACATTTAAAAATTTATAACATCAAGGCTGAGAATTCTTTTGACTTTCTTCCATCATCTGCGCACAATTTATGGCTGTTTTCGCTATAGATCTGAAGTTTCGCAGAACTCTCCAGGTCATGACTCACTGTATGGCAGTACCTTATATCTTGAAGTTAGTTTCCCTGTTTTCATGTCTATGGTCTAAGCTGTTATTCTTTTATTAAAGTCAAAATTTGACATTTTAAGGCTTCAAATATATTATTTCAGTGTAGTTATTTGTCAATTAGGATGATAGTTGATACTTCCCAAAAGTAATGAGGCCACTTTAATTCAGCCTTATTTTGGAAGAAAAGGGGTCAGAGGTCGAACTGCTTGGGGGATGTGGGGTGCTGGTTCTATGGCGATGATTTTCTTCATGGGGCACTTTCCTCCTTCTGGCTTCTCTTTGTCTTTCTCACCAGTTATTAACCCACTCCAGGCTAGTGAGAAAGCTACAGTGGCTTCCCCACTCAACCAACAGCCAAAATGCAATCAAGATCCCATTGACTTAATGGAATCCCAGTCCGCATAAACTTAACTGTGCGGTTTGGACTGAAAAATGGCAGGCAAGAATGAGTTTTGCATAGGCAATTAACTTGCTTGGTTTTTGCTAGCTAGGGTCAAAATCCAGGCCATGCTTGGTAAGCTTCTGTGCTGTTTTATCTGGACGTCGGTCCATGAAACACAATTACTTATACCTTACCATAAATTTTACATTAGCTTGGAAATCTGACTTAAAGGCCAGAAAGATGGACTGTTAATGAAAGAGGAAGTGAATGCCTTGAGCCAAATTTATTTGTCAGGATAAAATATAGAAACCAAGTGTTGCTGTGGTTGAGGATGACATAGTTGTGCATGGGGTGCCACAAAACAACATTTCTCATCCAGGGCCACATTTAACAGCTGTCTGGGGAAGGAAATTGAACTGTATTCTTGTAATTAGTCATTGCGGGAAAAACTCTGATTGTCTTGCTGGTGATTCACCACTGAAGTGTATGTAGATTTATATTGTCCCTTGTCTGTGTGTTATTCCAACAACTGGAGATTAGTTTGATTTTGGCAGATGAATGCTTAAAATGTCTGTATAATATTCATCTATTATGTAATGCAGATGTTAATCTGTTTCACTTAAATATGTTAGTATCTACATTAAAATATTGATGAGGATATAAATGCATTAAGCATTTGTCTTAACTTGTAAAGTCTTTTACAGCACTTACAGTGGTTATCAATAGATCAAATTGAGCTTGATTTTTGATACTAAGAGGAAGTTCATGTGTTTACTATTAATGCTATATTGTTTGATCATGGTCTTCCTTTAATCTTTGATAATATGATTTGAACTGTTTCATGTGGAAGAGCTTTTACCAGCTTGAAAGTTTGTATTCTACCTTAGATTTTAATGGAGTTTTGTGTTTTCTGTCAGTTTTATGTTTTCCAGGAACAGGTCACTTATAGATCAGAACAAAGCATCGAGGATGCTGGAGAAATTTAGCAAGTCTGTGGAGGGTCAAACAAAGTTAACATTTTGAGTCCCATATGACTTCTTCAGAACTGGACTCGAAACATTAACACTGTCTGTCTCCACAGATGCTTCCAGATATGCTAAGTTTCTCCAGCATTCTGTTTGTTTCAAATTTCCAATATCTGTAGTATTTTGCCTTTCTAGATCAGAACGGGCCATTTTTATGACTGGGGTTAAGTGTATAGTGAGTGCACATGCTCAGGCTATACATACTTTATATAAAATGAACAAGGAATTGTAAAAACAGAGGTAAGATTTGTATAATGTCTCGTGCAAGTGTTTTGGCTTAGCACTAGGTGGAAAAGAAATAGAACTTCAATAGCAGAAACACCTTGTTGTGCATGTCAGAACAGTAAGTGGCAAAGTGGTATCTGTGGAATAAGTGGGCAGAAAACAAATAATAAACAATACAATGTCTGCTTGAACATTTAAACTCACTTTCCACGCCAATGTTTCTGTTGGTTTGTGTTGTCTGAGAATGTTACCTCTTTATAAAGGAAGTCCGGCCAAACTCTATGGACTTTTTAAAGTAAATTTTAATTTACATTCTGTTAACTGTAGACTTTCTCACTAAACAGGATGTTTGAGTTGCTGCTGCTTCTCATGCAATCACAACATGCAATCACAACATGCAATCAAAACATGTTGAGCAGTAGTGGGCCCACTGAGTGTGCTCCGTCATTCAATGACATCATTGCTGATCTAAGAATCTTGTATGTTTCATAAAGTCATCTCTTATTCTCTAAACTCCAATGTGTGCAAACCCAACATATTCAGCCTCTCTTCATTAGACAATCTTTTTCATATTTAGTATCAGCCTAGTGAACCTTCTTTGAACTGTATCCAATGCCAGTGTACATAAAAGGGCCCAGAACTGTTCTCAATATTCAAGCTGTAACCTGACTAGTGCCTTATACAATTTTAGCAAAACCTTCTACTTTTATACTCCACACTTTTATCTCTTGATTGATGTGACTACCCTGCATATATGCTTAACAGTCAACCCTGTACTCTACATCTACCCCTGGTCTTTGTCTCCATATTTACATATCTGCATGTGTATCTTTATACATATCCTTCTGAGCTTTCTGCCTTTAACACCAATAACCTTTGCTGTGATTTCACTAATTTGTTGAATCAAACATGATGTTCTCTTTGAGGTTCTTGAGAATCTGCATCTTCTAGATTTAGTTAACCTCTGTCCTTGATCTTCTTCCTTCCTTTATTCCCTGAAGTGGAAAGTTTGAACCTTTCCAAGTGAATTTTGATTCTTGTTTTCTTAGTTGTGTAGGGCAATGTTTCATGGTTAGAATTCTAACAACCTCTATTCCTTTGATGCAGTTCTTATCTTCCTGCTCTGGATAATTAGTAGCTATTCTCAACAGTGCAGCAGCAACTACTGAAACTCCCCCTGTATATTCTCAGCAGTGGCATCACATTATGTTAGCCTAAATCTAAAACTTTGCATCCAGGATGGCATTTTCATGATTTATATTGTATTTAGCAAGGTAGCTTACAAATTAGTTCCAATTTTGTGCTCTGATCCTAAAACATAGATAGAAAATTGTTTGTGTACCCAAATAGCTACAAATACTTGTTTTTGAATATAACTGTATAGTTTTTTTAGTTTCTGTTAGGGATCTTTGTGCATTGTGACCTGGTCTTGTTTTGCTATCTCTTTAATACTGAAATAAGACTGCTCCAGTCTTGTTGATGATGTATATCAGCTGCTACAGTGGTTGGTAGTTTCTGATCATAATGTACTCAAAACTGCGAGGATAATAACAATGCTTTACTGTTTCAAAGGATTATTGGTGACGTTCAGTTTAGGACCAAACTGATCTTACGTTAGAAGTTGCCTGAAAGGTTCATTCTTCTAAAATAGATGCGGTAGGAGATTGCACACGTGGTTGACTAGTCCCATGAAATGCTGTAGCTCAGAGATGTTCCTGTGTGGTGGAATTGTTTTATAACCTTCATCTTCTGTGGGTTGACTGTAATGGCTACTACTTTGACATCATGTCATAAGAATGTTATCATTTACTTCAAAAATGTATACTTTTCATTCAGTATTAATCCTGCATTGTGTAGAGTTTATAACATGTTGTCTTAAGCTTTGGTTATACTCCCATTTTTGTAGGATTCAATTGCAGAGTGGCTCAGTGGTTAGCACTGCTGCCTCACAGCGCCAAGGACCTGGGTTCGATTATTGCACAGATCACTGTCTGTGGAGTTTGCACATTCTCTGTGTCTGTGTGGGTTTCCTCCAGGTGCTCCAATTTCCTCCTGCAGGTTAGGTGGATTTGGCCTTGGAAGATGCAGGGTTATGGGGTGGGGGGGGGGGGGGGTACTTTGGGTGGGGTGTTCTTCAGCGTGTTGGTGTTACTCACCAAAAAGGTGTCATAAATATTGTTTAAAAAATGTGATTCCTGATGGCAATTCTCAAGAAGTTAGATTGCAGAGTGAAACCTGGCTTGATAGACCATAATTTTATTTTTGAAATTTGTTTAACATGGAGGTCACTTAACCTATTCATACGACACTATCGATGTATTTTCAACACAAAAACGTAAAAGTTTATTGTGGATACAAGGGCAAAAAACAAATTAAATTACTATGTAAGAACTAATTGAAACAGACTTACTACAAATATAAGACATAAAGGTTTAACCCTTTTACCCTCAAAAAAAACTTTGAAGGTACTCAAACATTTGTGTTTCCATTGTAAAGTTCCTTGTTTAGTGGCTTCAGCAGTTGGTTTCTTAATGGTTCCTTTATGGCATTCACTTGATGCTATTTCTTTAGTTAATGCTTCTTCCTGAGATCTTTAAGCTAACACAGTCCACTTACTTCTTAATATGTATTCCTTTTTGTCCATAGCACACTGATTCTGCATCTTGTCTGTTACTGACCTAAGTTACTGAGAACCTCTTCTGTAACGGATTATCTTGGAAACTGTCATTTGCACTGCTACTATTAAATGCATTTCTCTCTGAATGACCTGCTTCTTTCTGAGAGAAACCTGAAAACTCACTGATGATTTGGATAGTTCTGTCTTACTAAAATAATTGGTGTAGAAATTTCCTTTCACTTACATGATAGGGTGAGTGCTGAGACAGCTGGGAAAATGCAGCCAGAAGTGAAGAAGTCAGAATCATGGTGTCCTGAAAAATATTTCCCAAATTTCTCCATAAGGCAGGGCATCTCCAACGTTGTGACGCCAAGTTTGAAGGGGGTGGGGATCACAGGCTGAGGGTTTAGGGTGACAAGCTAAAGCTGCTATGGAACTCTGACAGAGTGATAACCATTGTACTCCTACTCTCGCTGTCATACAGAGGTCATGATAGTTTGCAAGCCTCAAAATGGAAGAAAGTGAGGACTGCAAATGCTGGAGATCACAGTCAAAAGAGTGTGGTGCTGGAAAAGCATAGCCGGTCAGGCAACATCCGAGGAACAGGAGAGTTGACGCTTCGAGCATAAGCTCTTCATCAGGAATTCAGATGCTGGCTGACCGGTTGTGCTCTTCCAGCACCACACTCTTCAAGCCTCAAAAGTTTAAACCATCACTTCAGAATCTCAATGTTAAGTGACAATTATCTTCTTTTCATGCATATGCATTTGCATTTCTTTGCCATCTCAACTCACTTCATCTATATGATATTTCCAAATTGTCTCTCCTTTTCCAAGAAACTGGAGACACCAATTCCTGATATGCAAGTGCAAGCAGTTACCTGTCAGCAGCAGCTTGCTGTTTTCTCCTCCAAGCCTTCATCCAAATCTTTCTTCATCAAAACATCCCTGAAAGCTTCATCAACACTGTCCTTCTCCACCCTTCACCTCCCTGATCTGGCATTTGCAAACGTCTCCCATTGTGACCAGTCCCTGGGCGAGAGCCTGGGTGGATTACCTCAAATGTTTAAGCTCCCAGATGGGAGAGAGTGAATTGGCTTTCCCTTGGTCATTCACCCTCAGTTGGCCACAACAAGGTTAGTTTTAAAAAGGATCCCTTCACTTATGGATACCTCTTTCCGAGGCACAAATGTATGTACGAGTCAAAACAAAAGACTGCGGATGCTGGAATGCTGACAGAGCATGGCAGGTCTGGCAACATCAGAGACAAAGCGTTAGCACTTTGAGTTGAAGAAGAGTCATATCAGACTTGAAACATTAACTCTGCCTCTCTCTTCACAGATGCTGCCAGACTGAGTTTCTCCAGAATTCTCTGTGGTTTGTTACAAATGAGTTTACATTTTAAAAGGAGCATTTTATCCAGCTTTTCTGCATTAACAAAGGGAGAGTTTGTACATTATTAGATGTGCAAAGAAATGGTAGTGCAATGCACATGCATAGAGAATGAATGGTGAGCTGAGTGCAAAAAAAAAATATTTAAAAAGTGACCAGTCTCTGAATTGTTTGTGAAGAGAAGGTAGTTGTTGCACTGGATGTTTATCGTTGGAATTGATGTTTTGAGTTGATTCTTAGTCTTGTAGGACTGATTAAAACCCTGACTATTTGCTCCTAGGGTCATTTGGGCCTTGGGACCCTGGACCTGGGTGTCCTGGTCAGATGCAGGCTCATCGACCTCAGCTTGACGTCCTTAGGCAGCATAGGCAGCAGGGAGGTGGAGGGCGTAAAAACTCCTGCAATATCCCGAGAAGAGGTTTCTAGGGATCCACTTTCTGAATGGCTCTTGTTCCCTGTGAGTGCCTCTTCCCCTGAGAGGAAGGAACACCCAACACAGGGACATGAATCTCCTCTTGCCTTGCCATTTTTGCTGAGCCCCGATGGCATGCGTCATCGAGTGCAAGAAACTGGCAGATACTAAACGTATTGGACCTGGGTCTCCATGGTAGTAGCCATGGAATTTGACAGAAGCGTGTACTCACCAGAGCCAGTGTGGTGCTGATAACGGTGACGGACTCTTCCGTTCTTTGATCCAGTTGACTGACCTCCCCTGACGTGCCTTCCTTCTGTTCCTGTGTCTGTGCATTTGGACAAAATCTATAACGGCCAATACCATGGCTGTTAGAGGTGAAGGTAAGACCTAGGGTCTCTAGGGCTGGGCTCTTTGGTGTGGAGCTTAACTAGCTGCTGCTGGAGTCTGAATAAGGGAAGAGAGTTACGTCAGAAGAGCATGACCTTGTGCAGGTTAAGAATGTGTGAGTGTGGTTGGCAATGAGAGAGCAGCACAGCGTAATGAACCTCACTGCATTGGTTACCCACAGAGGTCTCCAGGCTCCCACAAGTCAGTCCATGCTCTCCAGCCGAGATGAGAATTTCTTCTCATTTTGAACGAGGAACTTTATGTCCACCACTTCTTACCAACTCATCTTTGAAATGTCTTACTCCACCCGGTGGCATCCATCATGTCTGATTACATCCTCATCTTACCACGTGCTGTTGCCAGAACTACTTACCACTTAGAATATCTCCCAGAAAACCAGAAACCCTTGTGGCTGTGCCAATTTTGGAAGGCTGCTGTGCATCCAGGTAAACACTGGTAATCTGAAGTTGATCCTTTTTGGCAACATCATGGCCCAGCAGCTACAAGCCATTGTGCCCATGGCATATGGCATATGGCTTATGGCTGACAACACCTTAGCACATACAATCCCATTCTCTCATTCTTTGACACTGCTTAATGTCCACACAAGACACAGTTTATCTCCCCTTAGCTACATCCTATCTAAACATTGTCTCCACGTCAAGGCTGCTCTGTCTCCAGTGCCGGCTGGATATCCACAGCTTGTCATTTTCCACTTGGAGAAATCGCATACAAACAATCAGACAATCCGAAACATGGGCTTTTATGTACAGACTGCAAAAGTGAATGCAACCAAGTCAGCAGAGGTTACCATTTACCCCCACATTGCAAACCACATATGGTATTATGAACAACAACTATTTAACAGTCCGTGATGGTCTGCTGCACCCAGCTCTCATTAACTGGAACTGGGTGAGAAGCTGGTCCTGATTGGCTTTAGTGCTCAACAGAGCTGAGTTCTGTCATGAACAATATCCTTGTCTCCTTCTGAGAGGCCACTTGCTTTTGTTGTTCCAGTTCCTCAGCATCGATGGTATCATCTTGTTCCCTACTCAAATTGTGTAGCGCACAGTCACCAGGAAAGCACACCCCGTCTGGATTATTTTGGAGGGTTCTGCACCTGACAGCTCATAGCAACAGAACCACATCTTCACCGGTCCTACCATTGCTGTACCATGGCCCTGGTGGTCACAGTATGGGCAGAATCGTATCGACGTCCCACATCAGTCGCACATCGGTGTGACACAGTGGTATTCCTGATCCCCAGAACAAGCCTCATGAGCAACTGGACCCTCAAACACACCAAGTACATGAGATTGAACCAGGATGTAGGGGTCATGGCAACTGCCAGGGTAGGGGGTACATACCTCCAGGAAGTGGTCATGGGGTGGGGTGCACAGATCACCTGAACACTAATGGAATGGAAGCCTTTCCTATTGATGAGCACTGCAGTGTTGTACTATGGCCCTCTGAGTGCTATGTGTGAGCAGTTGATGGCACCCTGTACCTACGGCAAGCCAGCTACGTTCTTGAATCCTATTGCCCAGCCTTCAGCATTGAGTTCCTCACGTGGAGTTGAATCTTACTCAAATGGCATCATCACTGTCCTGATGCTTGTGTTGGTGCACAACGGAGAGATTCCCAAAAAGGGCACCTGTCACTCCCTGGAAGGAATCAGTAACATAGAAACTCAGAGCAAAAGTCACCTCTGGGAGAGGATGGTCTCCCAATCTTGTATTCCTCAGGTCCTCCTTTAGTCTCCAGCACAGTTCCGTCTGTCCTGAAACATATAGGGCCTGCATTGACGCTGCATCTTGCTTATCCTCATGAAATGGAGTCAGTGTCAAAAAAACTAATATCTGAGCTATCCAGAATCAGACTCTGAGTAATCATTCAACTTTTCATTGAATTCAAGACACACCATCATTAACATTATAACATTATACCAGTGATGATGCCATTTATAATACAGATGATGCAGCAATGGTCTCTGGTTCCTAATAGCATCCTTGAAAATTGCATCAATATTAGATTATCTTTTGTTAGCATTGACTTCTATTTAAATCATTGCAACTAATCTCAATATCATTGAAATGCCGATTTTCAATTTGTAAGAACCAATGGCATGGTACAGATTGCCTTTCACTAGAATTTGAACTTTATTCATGTTTACTGCAACTGTATTGCAAATGGATGATGGAATGATTGCAAATGGATGATGGAATGATTGCAAACGGATGATGGAATGATTTCAAATGGATGATGGAATGATTGCAAATGGATGATGGAATGATTGCAAATGGATGATGGAATGATTGCAAACGGATGATGGAATGATTGCAAACGGATGATGGAATGATTGCAAACGGATGATGGAATGATTGCAAACGGAGTAACTGGAGTTTGCAAATGCCTGCTTCAACTATGTGCCACTTCAAAGTCTGAGCATCCAGCTGACATTGACCCTGGAACTGGAACTGGAACTGGAACCCGCTCTGGGGATTCTTAAAAAAGGAATGAAATTCTGATCCACACCTGACATGTTAGGGGATTTTTACCAGTCTGCACACACTGATGCCTGGCTCCACTTATTTGGGAAAATTCTGCTGTTAACTCTGATCCTGTCTCCTTAGTCTGCTGAATATTTAGAGCATTTGGAGCCTTTTAACTCAGTTTAATAAACTAATCTGACTTGAGGTTTCACCTCAACAGTGGGACAATGTGCTGAAGCCAACTAAAGTGCTTCTCATTTTGGAGACTTGTTTCTATAAATATGTAATGTATTTGGCAGTTGATTTTCACTAAAAACAAATCTGGAGTTTGTATGTATTTATTTTGTGGTTTTGTTTTAAGCCGTGCCAGCCTGGTTAGCTCTGTGGTCATTGTCTATTTTGAGATGTGCAATTTCTTTGCTGAGAGTGAGATGAATTAAAATGTAGTTACTTTTGATTAAAGTAACATCCTGGTAAAATGAGGCAATGAATTTGTATTTAAAGGAATTCGATCAACATAAAGCTTGTGAAGCATCACAAGATTTGTCAGATGGCTTAATATAATGCACTATAGGTTTGATGGTCTAAGCTGGTCTAGCAGAGTTAAAAAATGCATTGTGTTATTCTAAAACAAGTATATTATCTTGATCAGCACTGCATTTGGTCAAACTGACAGCTTTATGTCTCAGATATTTCATTGGTGTCTGAAATCTAACAGTGGAAATTTTCATTATATAAACTCCAGCAGCCTGGTTAATAAATTCCAAGAGAGAGTTTATATAGTATAAGTAGGTGTGTGCTATAGAAATCTCTTGTGTGAAAGTAATGGATTGGAAAGGGCTGGTTTGCAAAATAGGTTATATGCAAATTAAAGTAGTTGTTGCAAATGAGTTGTATCACTAGTAAGTTTGTTGAAATGGGTGATACATTTTGGAGATGAAAAGTCTCGATGCTCAGTCTACAACACAAGGGTGAGAGCAACAACACTAAATGTTATTTGTGTTGATTACTTCTAGAGATTTTCTGAATACCTCTGGCCGTTGCTTGGGTGCACTCGAGGTTGATTTATGCTGCTTTTCGATCTCTATGTTTTACAGAATTGTCAACCCTCAATTGCGTTTGCAAAAATGCAGACTTGCAATTCCATCAAGTCTTTTACGACGACAGGACTTCACAGAGCAGCTTACTTTTCATAAAATAATTTAGGTACAGTCAATGTTGAAATACAGGAAATGTGGCAGACGATTTGCACACAATAAACTTCCTCAAACAGGAATGAGATACATCATCAGATAATCGGTTTAGTTCAGGCGAGTGAAGGATAAATGCTGGCCAGGGCCCTGAGGAGAATGCCTCAGCTCTGATAGGCTGTGGCCTCTAGTCAGTACTTAATCCAAAAGGTGGCACTTCCAATAGTGCAGCTTTAGTACTGCATTGCTTTGTCAGTCTAGATTTTGCCATCAAGTCTACAGAGCAAGAGGTGAATCTTGGTAACAGTGCTCCACAGCTGAGTGGTATGACTCAGATTAGAATTTCTATTTAGTAACTGGAGAGCACCCGCTAGCATTGTCCTCTGCCTGTGGTGAGCCAACTTTGCCATGATTTCTCCTTGTGCAATTTCCATTGGCTGAAAGATTCCGTGCCTGGGTATTGTATCTAAAATTCATGAGGGTAGTATAGAGAAGAAGCCAGAAGGCTGCAAGGGTCTAAAGGCAAAAGTGAGATCTGGAGATCAGAGTCTAGGTTAGAGTGGTGCTTGAAAAGCACAGCTGGTCAGGCAGCATTCAAGGAGCAGGAAAATCGACATTTCGGGCAGGAGCCCTTCATCAGGAATCATTCCTGATGAAGGGCTCCTGCCCGAAACATCGATTTTCCTGCTCCTCGGATGCTGCCTGACACACTTTGCTTTTCCAGCACTACTCTAATCTAGACTCCAAGGGTCTAAAACCTTGTCTATCATAGAGAAGTACATTGCTCAAATCTTGTAAGACACCACGTGACGATAACACATGGTGGCAATGCTGAAGGGATCCAGGAGAATTCTGAACAGTGGGAAAGATCCTGAAGCTACACCCAGCAGCAAGTCAGAGCAGTGGCTGAAACCAATGAGGACAACTCTGGTGATCAGAGAGAGCAGACAGAAACCTTTGACAAACAAAGCAACTAACAAAAACACAGCATGGGAACAAAGTCTCCAATCAGGGCTTGCAATGCAGTCCCAGTTTGCCACTTCCAAATCCATGCAGCAGAAAAATGGCAAATATCATGTTTCTTGGTGTAGAAATGTTTCAGGTTTGGTAATGAAAGCCGAACAAAGAGCAGGTCAAGTACTAGACACGGCTAGTGGTATTGTGGATGATGTGCTGGCAAGGCAAGGGGTGAATGAACACACTGCCTCTTACAAGAATGGAATCAGAACTACTGACTCATATTTTTGTGCTGAATGCAACATTACAATTCAACAAGCAAAATTTAATCAAAGGAAACATGTGTGGCATAAAGCATAGACTTGGCTATTAAATGACCTTTACAAATTGGCAGACAATTGTGATTACAGAACGTTAAAAGAACAGTTTTATCTTGCACGGAATAGTAGTTTGGGTGTTTTGGAAGTACCTCTTTTGGACTCACTATGGTCTAAGGCAGACATAATGTGGATTAAGGCTGTACAGCTGGCTACATAGGGTGAGATAAGAATGCAGTATTGAGTTTTGAGACAGAGAAAAATCCCATGGGGAACAATATTTGAAGCTTTTTTTGTTTGGGGTGCAAAACCAAAAGTGCTTTCAGATAGAAACCAGAGAAGTGTGAAGACAGTGTACTGAATGCCGATTTTACAGCATCCGGCTTGCAGCAGGCAGAAAGTACACTGGTGCAAAGAGTGTTCTGTCTGAACTGCAGACTGTCATTTAAAAATGGTGCATCATTTCCATGTGCTTTTAAACCTCAAACAGAGGGGAAAACCCTTTAAAGAGAAACAAGAAAGTAGACAAGTCACCTTCCTTGGCAAAATCAAGGAAACAAACAGCTTCTGGAGTGTTAACATAGGGGTCAATTGGCACTAATAATTTTAATATCAACACAGGAACAGGAAACGCAATTCTTTCCAATGAGAGGAATAATTGAATCAAACAACACTATGGCTACCATTTGTTCAAATCCATGGGGCAGGAGGGATCAAATGGATGTTTAAAGGGCAGCTGATTGCAAGATTGAAATATAAAGACAGTCACAAACATCACTCAGAACACTTCTCTGTTATTTTGTTATGAAGTGGAGGGCCACGTATAAATTTTAAATTAAGTTTTTAAAGTTGAAGAAGTTAATGACAAACAGCAAGATAATGATTCAGAATTTCACTCCTGAAATTGTTCGAAGAGTTGGGAAAACTGAAAATTATATCCCATATCTCCGAAAGAGTGGATACAAACTCCTGTTGTCATTTTATACTCAGGATATTCCACTACCCACTCCTGAAAAGAAGTGAAAAGTTTTTCAGAGAGAGGTCATTTCAAGTTATTGTATGTTTCAATAAGATCACATCTCATTCTTCAAAACTTCAATGGATACAGGTACATTATGTCAAACCTTTCTTCCTTCGATAATCTTCCCAATGCCAGATATCATTTGAGTGAGCCCTCTCTGAACCACTTCTAACATATAATATCATAGTTTGTGAGAAGATTTGTAGCTTGGGTGCTCGTTGTTGTGGTTCTGTTCGCCGAGCTGGGAATTTGTGTTGCAGACGTTTCGTCCCCTGTCTGGGTGACATCCTCAGTGCTTGGGAGCCTCCTGTGAAGCACTTCTGTGATCTTTCCTCCAGCATTTGTAGTGGTTTGATCTACAACTGGAAGCAACGGACAGCTGGAACTGACAACCGGAAGCGGCAGATTCAAACCACTACAAATGCCGGAGGAAAGATCACAGAAGCGTTTCACAGGAGGCTCCCAAGCACTGAGGATGTCACCTAGACAGGGGACGAAACGTCAGCAACACAAATTCCCAGCTCGGCGAACAGAATCACAACAATATTAACATCATGTCTGAAATAAAGTGACCAAAACTGCACACAGAACTAAAGATGTTGCCTCACCAATGCTTTATGCAAATGCAGCAAAACATTCCTGCTTTTGTTTCATTCCTCTCGCAATCAATTACAGCATTCCAGTTCCCTTTCATATCACTTGTAGTGCCTATATATTAACTTTTGTGATTCATGTACAAGTACATCCAAATCCCCCTATACCTCAGAGCTCTTCAACTCACTCCATTTCAATAGAGTGCAACTTTTTTCACTTTTTCTGCTAAAGGAGACAAGTTCACATTTTTGCACATTATACTGTATTTGCCAAATTTTGTCCACTCACTTAAGGAAACTGCAAAGCAATATAGCTAGATTAAGTCCCCTTCACAACGTACTTTCCTGTCTAGTTTTGCACCATAAGCAAATTTCACAACCGTACATTTAGTTCCTCTTTACAAGTAATTGTTCCAGATGATAAATTATTGACACCCACATATTGATCCCTGCGGCACATCATTTGTCGCAATCTGCTAATCAGAAAATGATCCATTTACACCCACCCTCTGTTTACTATTAACCACCCAATTCTCTATTGACACTAATATGTTACTGCCAACACCTTGAACTCTCATTTTGCATTGTAATCTTTGACTTGTCACATTGTCAAATGCCTTCTGGAAATGGTGCAACAATATATTAACTTGTTTCCACTTTATCTGTGTTGCGGATTACTTCTTCAAAGAATTCCAATAGATCAGTCAAACATGATTTCTTTTTCACAAAACCATTTTGACTTTGCCAGGAACATGAGGTGGTGTATCACTGTATCATAGCTGGTGTAATGCTAAATATTGGACCATGGCAAGGCTTGCTCACTCTCTTTAGCTTTAGTAGAGGTGAAAACATAAGAAAGGGGAAAAATAAGCACATTTTATTACATCAGCAAATCAAATAGATAAACAAGTCAATCATTGGGGACTTTGGAATAAAGCAAGCAGAGGGCTGACAACCCACCACGCAAATTAAATAATTCCAGGAACCGAAAATTTCTCAAACAGTGCAGTCATCCTGGAAGTGGGTGGCTGTAAAGTTTTCTCTGGACTTTAAAGCTTGGGGAACCATCGCCCTTCTCTTCTCTTTGACTGTCCTTCTGGCCCATCTCAGGATCCTCACCTTCATCTTCCTACTCAGTGTTTCTCTCAAATCTGCATCTCTTCCTCAGCCAAGAAAACCACCCTTTGGTGACTGAGATGGTGGAGAGCATAGCACATCACTCTGACACGGGCATACTTCCTTGGATATACTGCCAGGTACCTCTTGACTGGTTCAGGCTTTGGAACATCACCTTGAGGAGGTCTAGGATCTGTTCTATAATGCCTCTGAGTGAAGTATGGGCAGTGTTGCGACTCCTGTTGGAAGTCTCAGAATTTCCTAAGGGTGTTATTGGTCAAGTGTGGCGGGGGGCATCCATTGTCACCCGGCAACCACTGTTGTATGGGCAGAGGACTGCAAGGACCTGTGACTCTTACAGTATATGAACGCGCTTTATGTGGTCTTTGTGACATTAAAGGAGTAGAATTCTTTCCCATTGACATAGACAGCAGGTTCATTATAAAGTGATCTCATTGGCTATGTCAGTGCAATTAAGTTGCACCTTGAACCTGTGGGAAACCAATTATCAGAGCAAAGCCTAATATTCCAGCTGCCTAATGCCCTGCATCAAGAGAGAACGAGATGAATTGGTGGGCTTTTGTGAGGCAAACACCAGTGATTTCCAAGATGCGCTTTTGAGCTGAGGACAGTAAAGTACCAGAGCTCCCAGAAATGATCCGCTGGCAAAAAACTCAAGGATTACTTTCACTTTCAGGTTTACTGGAATGGGAGTGCTATCCAGTCCTTGTGGCAGAAGCAGTTGGCATAGGCATGGCTTGATGACTGGGGAAATGCCCTGCTGTCTCTCACTCATTTGCAAATAGCCTGAACACTCGATTCTATGCTGAGCTCTCCCCCTCCTGTGTGACGGTTCTCACCCTGTGGGCTTACCGTCTGGAAGCTGGGTGCCAGTTGGTGACAGCTTTTGACATTGTTGTAGGAGATAGGGTTGTCTCTGCTCTCTTTTGTACCATCTCCTTTGCAGTATTAGGACCACACGAAGAATTATTGGCTTGACCTCTGCTGTGCTCCCTGAATTTGCTACAGAACTGTGAAAACAGTGAGTGAAAGTGCAGAGCCTTAGAAAGGGATGCTTCATCCCTAACAGCCTCCTCAAGCTTCAGGTTATGTTCTTACAGACAGCAGTGTTGTACCTTGCCAAGGTTCACACAGAGTGCACTCCATTGGATTCTGCCTTGCTGCATTTGTTGGGAGGAACGCTCCTTGTCACCAACCTCACAGGAGCTTGAAGCACGTAGTGCTGCAGGATTACCTTCATGCCTGACAGGAGCCCTTCCCATGCACTTCAAGAATCCTGAACTCATATAAGACAGTACAATAATGTGTTCGTGTGGATTTGAAATGGAACACTTGCAAAGAGGCCATCTGCAAAACCCCTCAACCCTAGTAAATGAGCTCAGTCATTCTGTCCTGTTGTGTGAAAGGGTATGGTAGCTGTAATATGATGGCTTGTAGTGTTTAAGATTGTGTGCCTAGGCTAATGGGGTATTTAGTGATTGTGTCTTGCTCCATTGACTCTTGTTGACGTCAGAGACTGCAAGATGTCAGTCAGGGCACAATGTACTCTCATTCAGTGTAAGATCAGAATTGGGTGGAATTAGCAATTGTGTGATTCTGTTAAACTGTGAATTGAAGGCAGGTGTATAACAATGTGTCATCACTCAACTCCAGACTGAATCTTTTTAAATGTTGCTCAGATACTGAAATGCATTTTGCCTTAAGTATGTTTAATATCGTGGGCATCACAGAGACCCTTTTTCACCCCCCTCCCCAAACAATTGGTGGCACTGATTTTTCTGCATTTGTCCAGTATTAACACTGAAAGGATAACAAGTAATTCTCTGCTCAACAAAGAATTGTTTTCACAAGAAGTTGACAGATCAGAAAACTGCAAGATAAGGCTGTTATTAATCAATTTTATACAACCGATCAAAGCAAACTCCACAGTTTAATTTAGAGGCAGCAGTGTGGAAATGAAAGATTTGCCTGCAAACCAAAAAATCTCTCCTGATTACTGGAGTAGTCCTTTAGGTGATCTCGCATTCCAGCCTTGAATGCTGACCCCTCTTGTAAAACAAGTGTTACTAAGGATCCCACCCACTTTGGGTGCTGCTTTGTTGATATCAAAAGTTATTTGTGTAGTTGATTTTTGAAATTGACAGTGAAGTTTAGCCACGGGTTCACAGCAGTGACTTGCAGGCTCTTTCTGTGCCTCTTGAAATAACTTATATTCTTCTTGTCCCCTCACGTGTAGAGCTCCATGCGTCCCTCTCCCTTGTTTTAGTTGAATCAATTAAGTGACTGTAAAATGTCCTCATTTTATACCCAAAACACTGGTCTTTCAAGTTACTGATGCCCTGCTCCCCACTAATACCCAGGCAATGTAACCATGATTTAACTTGATCCCTATTTGAGACCATCCAATCCTCAGTCTTCTCCTATTAGACCCCAGCCTATGATATTTGATTGCCTCATGAAGACTATCATTCACTCAACTACCAAGTACAATATGATTGGTCCCCAGTCTTCAGCCACATGCAGCCTTGACAGCGCAATGATCTGATCCTGGATTATGGATGACCCACTTCCTGACTGAATGTGACCTGACCCCTGGAGAAACTTTATAGAACAGCCTGTCTGACCAGGGTCCAACACTGTTCCTCCAGACTGAATTTGTGTGATGACCCTGACTGATTTTGCTTGACTGCTGGATTGACTGTGCCTCGTTCCCCAGACTAAAGAGACGCAGATACATACAGTGTTGCACTAACTGCCTGACTGACAGATTGTGGCCATCACTTCAGGACTAGAAATGGCCCAACCCTCAGACTGCCTTTCACAAGCCCTCTGAATGACTGGAATCCAACCATAACCCACTAACCATGCCTCCCTATGCACATTGCTATGCTTTCTAAACCCATGCAGTGTGATCTACAATGAAAACTGCTGCCACATGCACTGCCTCTTATGCAGTGTGCCGTATAGCAACATGTGTCCTACCTTTCTCATTTGCAGCCATATGCTCCTGCCTTGTCTTCTCTGTTTATGCTTCCCTTTAGTTGTAAGCAGCTTGCCTTGCTTTCTGAGCTGAAGTGCCACCTGTAAAGCTGATGTTGGTGCATTGTCATCGCCCAATTGGATGGAGCAATAGTCCATCATAATTTAGGGAGGTGCCCATTGTTGTTGCAGTGGCTCCAATGAACCGGAACAGAAGGAACATTGCAAACATATCAATATAGATAGTGAAAGCTGTGTACCCACCAGGCCTGAGGCTGAGGACTAACATCACCAGGTTGTGTGCTTAGTTTATGTATTATGAAGATCTTGTGGTCTTTTTGGCTTCTGGAAGTTAATTCTGGTGAGCAAGGTAATGAATGAGATGCAAATATATGCATCTAGGCTCCTCACTACTCGATGTTGATAAAGTGATCTTGCCATGAAAGGAAAGAAAGAATTTGATTATTGGCCTTGTCACCCAAGTGAAAGTAGGCCATGCAGCCCAGTGAATCTGCACCACCACTCAACGAGATCATGGTGGATCTGATCAAGATCTACTCCAATTTCCTGCATTTACCTCCTCACCTCCAATCATTGATTCCCTTACTGATTAAAAATGTTTATTTCAGTATCGAACATAGTTAATGTTTCAGCCTTAACCGTCTTCTGTAAGAAAGAATTCCACAGTTTCACGACCTCCTAAGGGAAGAAATTCCTTCTCATCGTAATGTATGACCACCTTATTCTCAGCATTCCTCAGTATCACTCTCGCCATCTCATGGAGTGGAAAATCATGCTTCACCCACTGAAAAGAACATGCATTCCAGACCTTCCAAGGGTGACACCGTTGGAAGAGTTGCCTAGTGCTGCTGGTAAATGCATTCCAACATTTCATACAATCCCGACAGTGTGGAAGCAGGGCATTCAGCCTATTGAGTCCGCACCAACCCTCCAAACAACATCACAACCAGACCCTCCCAACCCCCCATTCTATCTCTATAATCCAGCATTTCCCAAGGCTAATTCCACCTAGCCTGCACATCCCTGGACACTGTGGGCAATTTAGCATAGCCAATCAACATCTGCACTTCTTCCGATTGTGGGAGGAAACCGGAGCAAACCCATACAGACATGAGGAGAATATGGAAACTCCACACAGACAGTCGCAAGGATGGAATTGAACCCAGATCCTGGCAGTGGGCAGCAGTGCTAACCACTGAGTCATCGTGCCATCCATTTGATCACTGTTAACAGCTATTTGCAATTGCTGAGATTAGCGGACTGCAAGCGTGACTGATGAAAGCAGGAAATGAGAAGGATTTCCTATTACAAGCAGCATTCTGGAGTGGATTTGCAATAATAACAAGGTTTTAAATAGACAGATGCATTGCATAAATGTATATAGCCTGCAGGGAAATGTAAAGAGTTTTCAACCAGAGATTTCAGAGTCAAAGGAGAGTCATATTCACTTGTTTTTCTTGCAACAGCTGCTTCCAGTGCTGCTGAGTTTCTCCAGTTAGTTCTGTTAGTCTATCAGAGATTTCAACTGCTGTACTAGCTTGGACAGGAAGCAGGCAACTTCAGCAAATAAGAATTTGCCCTGAGCCCTGCCCAATCATGTCAACACAGACGCCATTAGGGGCTTCCAGCTTCAGGGGAAAGTTTTAAGTGAATTAAAGTGGCGAGATATGAACTGCCACCAAAACAGTGTGTGCACTGAAGGATTAAATTAAAAAGCTTTGTGGGATTTTCTTATGGGAAAAGGAAAAAAACAAGATTGTGGGCTTATGTGGATTTAAACCTCCTGAAACTGTTGAGTCAAGATCCCTAAGTCATCTGAGTTTGTGTGGGGTCCAGCTGAAGATAAAACTTAGAAAATAGAAACATAGATGTGGGGCAGGCGGGGGTCTTTGATCTGTCAAGTGAGGAATATAAAGCCACTGGAGGATGTTTTATTTTGTTTTAATTGTTTTTACTTTCATTTTTGGAATTCTGCAGCCTGACAGCCTGTTCCCAACCTGTCACTGTCTCGGCAGAGGTGACAAGACCCCCAGTCCTGCCCCCAGGACAGAGCCTACAGCCCGAAGACCAGCTCTGTTGAGGACGTGCTGCATGTTTTTGTGCTGAACAGTGCCTCTGAAGGTTCAGGTTCACAGGGCAGCTCATTACTGACATCTACAACTGAGCCCCTTCCTGGAGGAGCAAATGAACACATATTGTCCTTGGCCGTAAAGTTGCCAGTTTTTGAATGGCCCCCTCAACAGCCTCTTCCCAAAGTTATGTTCTTGCTTCTCCTGCAAAGGGAGCCAAGAGTTATGACCGTTTGCAATGATTTGTGTAAATAGGAGAATGAAATGACAACATTTGTGTAAAATGGCTGGTTGCAAATGGGTTACATGATGAGTGTTGATGGATATGTTTCTAGCGTGGATGAGTGAGTCATGTACCTGGAGAGAAGTACATGGAGCTGTGAGATGTGTTGGCCCACAGAGATCTGTGCAACAGGATGTTGGGGAAGATAGAAAGTGATGTGTGACAACTGAAAGCATAATGGCACTCACCTTCCTCATGTCCCTGAGGTCCTGCGTCCTTGGTGCATTATCCACAGCTTGAAAGGACCAGAATTCCAGTGCTGCTACTCTCCGTCAGTTCCACGTGTGCCTGCTTGCCTGGAAAGGTTGTCATCCTACTCCTCACCTTCTGTAGTCACCTCACCGTAGCCCCTTAAATCTTGTAGCAGGATATCCAGGTAAGAGTGAGAGACCTAGAGTCCAGTCTTAGATTAGATTAGATTACAGTGTGGAAACAGGCCCTTCGGCCCAACAAGTCCACACCGACCCGCCGAAGCGAAACCCACCCATTCCCCTACATTTACCCCTTACCTAACACTACAGGCAATTTAGTATGGCCAATTAACCTGACCCTGCACATCTTTGGATGGTGGGAGGAAACCGGAGCACCCGGAGGAAACCCACGCAGACACGGGGAGAACGTGCAAACTCCACACAGTCAGTCGCCTGAGGCGGGAAATGAACCTGGGTCTCTGGCGCTGTGAGGCAGCAGTGCTAACCACTGTGCCACCGTGCCGCCCGTTCATTCATACAATTGCTGTGGCCCTCAAGAACTCATGAGCTGGCAGCCCTTGGTAACCCACAGTATAGTTCCTTCGATTAGAAATCCTCCCTTCACCAGAATGGATGTGACATTTGGTATGGTCTCCCTGATTGGTTGTTCATGTCCAAGCAGTTAGCTAATTCCATGATTGAGTTAAAGCGTCATGACTAGGCTGACCATTGGTTCGTCAGGCCCTCAAACTGAAAATGATTACACCACTCTGGCAGTGAATAAGTCCAGAAGCTCCTGTGCTTTAAATTTAAATGTTGGTTTTGCTTTGGGGTTCAGAAATTATCACTGTACAGGTAAACATTTAGTATTATAGAACAAGAATACTTTTTGTCATTTACTGAATTTCATCTTGCTTCCCAGTATACACAACAAAATCATAGATTCCATTTTGTCAGACTTGTGAGAAGTTTGAAGATTTTGGCATAGAGGGCCAGTGAAAAGTGAAATGGTTAACCTATTTCTAAAATAGTTCAGTCAATTCAGTGTCTGATAACCTTTATGGGTATAGCTAAATATAACAGTGAGTCTCCGATGGGTACAGTTTAACTGTTGGCCTGGAATGCGGGTCTGGGCAGTAGGGGGAGCAAAGCAACACCTACACGGCGAGGATACAGGCAGCTCTTCCGACGGTGAGGACGGGCGCAAGGAGGGTCGTCACCAGAGGAAGAGACAGAGCACCGTGGGGAAAAAGGAGGGCAGCACAGCCCAAGCAGGAAAAGACGATCCCTCTGAGGGGACGGGTAAAGGCCTCCCTCCACCCGGTGAGAACCAAGAGGTACCCACCGGCCCACAGCTCCAGGTAACTGGGAGCAGCGGTCCTGTGACAGCTCTGCTGTCAGATGGAGAACTGAACTATGAGGATCCTGGGCCCGACCCAAAGACACCAGAGCGGGGAAATGGCTCCAGCGTGGAGCCAGACAGCCACCTCAGCCCTGGGAGGGTCCAGCAGTTTGCCGTCACCACGGGGATGCACACAGCTACCCCAGAGGGGCAAGACCAGCAGCAAATGGACACTGTTAACCTTGTAAACTGTTAAAATGGGGTTAAAAATTGCCAGCATCAATGTGTGTAGCATCAAATCAGCTACACGATGTGTTTCTACAATGGCCTTCCTGGCCAACGTTAAAGCCGACGTCCTGTTTCTGCAGGAGTGTGGGATACCGCACCTCAGCAGCTACAGGAGATGGTCGAGCTTGTGGGCCCATGGGCCGTCAGTTTGGTCGGGGGGCAACGATAGCCGCGCCTCCGGCCTGGGTATCTTGTTGTGAGGAGGCAACTTCACCATCTCTGAGGTTAAGGAGGTGGTGGGCGGGCGTCTCCTTGCCGACGTCATGTACAGGAATGCTCCCCTGAGACTGATTAATGTGTACGCCCCAGTGGGTAAGAGTGAACGGTTGGCCGTCCTGCAGCAGCTTCCACTGTTGCTGGCTACATCCAGGCCGGTCATTCTGGCCGGAGACTTCAACTGTATCATTGATGCAGATGGACGATCCGGCGGGGGGGACAGTAAACTGGACGCCACGTCCAGAGCCCTGATGGACACGGTAAAAGATGCCAAGCTGCATGATGTCTTCAGCGCCCATGCAGACGGAGCGCAGCGTAGATACACCTGATCACGGGCAGACGGGTCTATCCGCTCAAGGATAGATTACCTGTTAGTGTCCCGAACGCTCTCGGTCAGATCCACCAACGTCAAGCCGGTGTTCTTCTCTGACCACTGCCTCCTGCTGGCCGACTGTCACCAACAGGACGAGCAGCGGGCTGGTAAGGGAACATGGAAGCTGAACACAAAGCTGTTGACCCCGGGAAACATTGAGGAGCTCAAGAGGGACTACGCAGGTTGGAGAACCGTGAAGCCCCTCTTTGAGTCCCCAGCGGACTGGTGGGAAACAGTAAAAGGGAACATCAAGAGGTTCTTCATCCTCAAAGGTGTTCAGGAGGCGAGAGAGAGGCGGGGAAAACTGTCCCAGCTCCAGGCAAGTATGCAGAACCTGCTCCTGCTGCAGACGATGGGGGTGGATGTCACGGAGGACCTCAAGGAGGTGAAGGGCCAGCAAGCCTCGCTCTTTGCTTCGGAGGCCTCCAAGATAATCTTCCGGTCCTGGGTCCGCTCGGTGGAGCAGGACGAGACGTGCTCACGTTTCCTCTTCCAGAAGGTGCACAAACAGAGCTCCGTGCTCAGCAGCCTGAAGGAAGAAGATGGCTCGATAACGTCATCTCAGGCTGACGTCATGAGGATCAGTAAATCCTTCTATGCCAGTCTGTATGACGCGAAGCCGACCGACAGCGCGGCCTCCCAGTCATTCCTGTCCTCTATCACGGAGGTCTTAGACGACAGAATACGGGAGAGGGTGGACCCGCCGCTATCTCTGGACGTGCTGACCAAGGCCCTCGAGTCCTTTGAGTCCTTCGAAAAGAATAAAATTGCCAGAAGCGACGGCTTACCGGTCGAGCTCTATTCCGCTCTGTGGGACTTGATTGGCCAGGACCTGCTGGAGGTGTATGTCAGTATGCTTCGGGCAGGTACCATGAGCGAATCCATGAGGAAAGGCATCATCACCCTCATCTACAAGCGGAAGGGGGAGAGGGAGGAAATCAGAAATTGGAGACCAATCTCACTGTTGAATGCGGATTACAAAATTCTGTCAAAGGTAATCGCCAACCGGGTCAGGTCTGCTCTGGGGTCGGTGGTTCACCCTGACCAAACCTGTGCTGTGCCGGGCAGGAAGATTGCTGAGAGCCTCGCACTACTCAGGGATACGATCGCCTACGTGCAGGACAGAGGGTTGGACACCTGCCTGATCAGCCTGGACCAGGAGAAAGCCTTTGACAGGATATCACACAGGTATATGAGAGATGTTCTCTCCAAAATGGGCTTTGGGGAGGGAATCTGCAATTGGATCAGACTGCTCTACACCAACATTGTCAGTGCAGTCTCAATCAATGGGTGGGAATCAGATAGCTTTCCAGTCAGATCTGGAGTCAGGCAGGGCTGCCCTCTCTCTCCTGCCTTGTTTGTGTGTTGCATAGAGCCATTTGCCGAGTCCATCAGGAAGGATGCGAGCCTGAGAGGGGTGACTATTCCTGGCAGCGGGGGCCTGCAGGTTAAGGCCTCCCTGTACATGGATGATGTCACCATTTTCTGCTCTGATCCGCTGTCCGTGCGCAGACTCATGTGCATCTGTGACCAGTTCGAGTGGGCCTCGGGGGCCAAGGTAAACCGAGGCAAGAGCGAGGCCATGCTCTTCGGGAACTGGGCCGACCAATCCTCGATCACCTTCACCGTCAGGACCGACCACCTGAAGGTGCTGGGTATTTGGTTCGGAGGGGCTGGGGCGTGCGCCAAGTCTTGGGAGGAGCATATCAGCAAAGTGAGGCAGAAACTGGGCAGATGGAAGCTACGGTCGCTCTCCATCGCGGGAAAAAACCTGGTCATCAGGTGTGAGGCACTGTCATTGCTATTATACGTGGCACAGGTCTGGCCTATTCCCAGAACCTGTGCCGCTGCAGTCACCCGGGCCATCTTCCAGTTTATATGGAGGTCAAAGATGGACCGGGTCCGAAGGGACTCACTGTATAAAGATCTGGGCAACGGGGGAAAAAATACACCCAATGCCACTCTCACCCTGATGGCCACCTTTGTGTGTGGCTGCATCAAGCTGTGTGTGGATCCCCGGTACGCAAACACCAAGTGTCACTATGTACTGAGGTTCTACCTGTCCCTGGTGTTGCGAAGGATGGGTCTGGCCTCGCTGCCACGGAACACTTCGAGTAGTTGGACCGTTCCGTATCACCTGTCCTTCGTGGAGAAGTTTATGAAGAAAAACACCTTTGACCACAAGTCCATCAGGAAGTGGTCAGCACGTGGTGTCCTTGAGACCCTTCGGGAAAAGGAGAGGGCGGATCCTATCGAGCGGTTCCCTGAGCAGACTGTCAAAGCCATTTGGCAGAATGCTCATCGCCAGAACTTTCCAACAAGCACCAAGACATGGCTTGGCTGGTGGTGAGAAGGGCTCTGCCTGTGAGATCCTTTATGCACGCCCGGACTCTCAGCCGCACCGCACGCTGCCCCCGAAGCGGCTGCGGGGGGGACGAGACTGTCACACACCTCTTTCTGGAATGTGCCTATGCAGAAGAAGTCTGGAGAGGAATGCAGTGGTGTTTGTTGAGGTTCGTCCCGAGCAGCGCCGTGACGCGGGACTCCGTGCTCTACGGTCTGTTCCCTGGGACACACACCGAGACAAACATCAACTGTGCCTGGAGGATCATCAACTCAGTGAAGGACGCTCTCTGGGTGGTCCGAAACCTGTTGATCTTCCAGCTGAAAGAGTTGACCCCGACTGAGTGTTGCAGACTGGCACATTCCAAGGTCCAGGACTACGTGTTGAGGGACGCGCTGAAGCTTGGGGCAGCTGCCGCCAAGGCGCGGTGGGGAAAGACCACTGTGTAAAGTCTGCCTGCCTAATGAAGAACAGGGGCCCATGCAGTCATTTGGGCTCTGCTGACGCCTCAGCTAATTATATGTGCATATGATGGAAAAATGTACAGACCTGTATAAAAATGATAAATTCTGATCTCTGTATGTACATGTTTACATATGTATGGCATGACCAACTGTCCAGACCATCAAATTATTTTATGAATAAAGTATATTTTTGAAATAACAAAAAGAGCACTGGCAGGAAGCCAAAGTTATTTCTGACTCTCTGACTGAGCATTTCCCTGTGGCTTGTAGGTCTTCCTTAACAGAGGTGGTATGGACTCTGAATGGCATGTGAGATTTTCTTCACCCCCAATAAATACTATCATAGGCATGGCACATGATTTACCTTGTAATTTTAACAGTATAGGCTTCATTGTGAAGTCAGCTGTACTTTATATTCTGTCTTTGTCCTTCCATCTGTCTTGACAATTTGGTTCTTTTAACAATAATTACTTGCAATTCACAGTATCTCTAATGTATTCGTACAACTCAAGGCATTTTCAACAAAAGTTTGCCACTGACGCCCATAAAGAGAAATTAAGTTGATTGTCAGATGTCTTTTAAGGCTCATTTCAAAGAAGGAAAGCGTGAAAGTAAAAGACATTGCTGCATATGTGCTCTTAAATTCTTATCCCACAATAAGATTAAACAATGAAATGCATGTATCTTGAAATAAATGACAGTAATGTTTACCTTCAATGATTTATTTTACTTGTATCGACTCACTCTTTTTCTTAAATTTCAATTTTAGATTTTAAAGAAGTCATGTACTGAGGTTTTGCATGTGGAACCATCTTCTGTATGTGCTGGACGTAAGTAAATCTGCTTGTGATGCATTGGAGTAGATTAGACTGCGCGGTTGAATGGTGACCACTTTCAAGTTCCACAGCCACAAAACACCTAAAAACAGTATTGGAACAGGGCACTGCTGAGGGATTGCTGATAGCCACTTAAATCAGACTTTAGAGCTCAAATATATGTAAATTAAAGTAGCTAATGTCCATTTTGGGTCTTCTGTCAAATAGTAGGACTTGATGAATTTAAGCCACGACTTTATGAAGGAAAAGGGAGCATAGGTCAATGATGTTCCTTCCTTATCTTTGTTAAGGAGGCCTCCCCACATTATTGTTGTTCCAGGGAGAGGCCAGCTCGATGGAATTGTGTGCACTGCCTCGGGAGATAGATGGCAAGGGCGGTGGGCAGATGACAAAGCTACTTGGCCAGGTGATCCACCCTATTTAATGGGTTATCAGCTAATTTGTAGTCTTGACAGTCAGGATCTGAAAGGAGTGGCATGGTGGTAAGCACTGCTGCCTCAGCACCAGGGGCCAGGTTCAATTCCAGTCTCTGGTCACTGTGTGTGTGGAGTTTGCACATTCTCCCCATGTTCGTGTGGGTTTCCTCTGGATGCTCCTGTTTCCTCCCACATCCCAAAGATGTGCAGTTTAGGTGGTTTAGCCATGATAAATGTGGGGTTACAGGGCTAGGGTAGGGGGCTGAGTCTGGGTGGGATGCTTTTTGGAAGGTTGGTATAGACTTGATAGGCCTAATGGTCTCCTTCTACACTGTAAGGATGCTATAATCTGACACTTTTGTCCCTCCCACCCTTCCAAATAGTCTTAAAACTATTAACTTAATTTTAATGTATGTTTATGGTTTACATGTCCATGTCTTCAGAAAGGTTTATTATTCAAATATTGAATGTTGGGAGTGTTGTTGCTGAGAGAGAAAAAAATTTGCCTTAGATGAATTATCATAATATAATCCTTAATAAATATTTTTCTGTGACTTGGGGATATTTAAAAAGAGACTGGTTGTAAGCTGTCTTTGACAGAAAATAAATTGCTGATAACTTCTGACCCTTTTTGGAAACCTCTGAAAATGATGGGCAGCAGATAACACATTTTGGATTTGTTTCTTGCTGGTAATTTACTGCTGTGCTTCCTTATTTATCCAATCAACCTTTGTCAGTTTTCACCTCATAACTGCATAATTTAAGTTTGAGAATCTTGTTTGGATTGGGGTATGTCACTTTTTTTTTGCAGTTCCAAAATGCCCACAAGGAGTCTGGATAGCTTTAAAGTAAAACGCAGCTTTATTACAATTAACTGGGAGACACTCACCTGGAATAATGAATGCTCTCCTAACATAGTTTTACGAAGATTTACATACTTTTCCTAATCACATGACATTGTAGCTCCACCTTTAATTATGCTAAGTGCCTAACTTTTGAGTTGACCAGAAGATGCCAGGCCAGCCCGAGCTTCAGGATTTTGACTATAAATTATCCTAGTTATGCCTGCTGGATCCTCTTTGAAGGTTTGCTGACTAATACCAACCAGTTTCGAGCACATTCCAGTGACCTTCACGATTTTATATTTTCATGCATCATCCTTAAAATGTGAGCTCCAAAAAGTTCGAAACTCAAAGTACAAAACATATCCCTGCATCTTGATCACCAGGAGGAAAGAGAAACAAGTTATAGTTAAAACTGTTTAAAATCTCACCTATAATGCAAATACAAATACCAGACCACAGCAGGTTAATATTTAGTTTAGTGACTGGAGACATTGAGACACTCGCATTCAAACAGAGAATTATTACTTCAATAAAACGTGAGGACAAGTTCGTCATCTTTAAAAGTTTGTTAGTCTTTCTAAATTGTTTTGCCTTCTCAACAATTTCTTCCAATCTTGGATTTTAATCTTTATTTCTTATCCTTTACTTTTAGTGGGAGTGAGGGGTACAAATGTTTTCCATTCGATGTCTTCCACTCCAGGAGCACCAGCTATCACAATAAGGCAGCTTGCTTCCACTCATCTCTGCAATGTTTAATATCTTTTGGCTGTGGAAATACCCTTTTATTCAAACAGAAAATGATCTACTTATCCATGAGGTTGTTTAATTGTCTGTCTTTCCCTGGTATCATAATTTTTCTTTCTCTGATATTGTTTAGCTCCTGCGTGAATCTCTCAAGTGGAGGGAACCTTTGTCTCCCTCCCTCTATCAAAGCTTTTGAACAATCAGCACACAAGGATTCCATTACTTGCAATGCCTTCCTGCACATCCTGGTGTTGCTTGCTGAGATACTTTAGGCTTTGTGGACTCCCAATTCCTGGTTCCTTGGTCAGTCACTGACTGGCCATGTTGCAAAGGAGGAGGTTAACCTTATCTCAGCTCCTCAACTCTGTTTGAAGGTGCTTGATCACCCTGCTCACGGTGCCAGATTATTGTAGTTCTTAAATGACTATACAGTGTCCAGACAGTCTTAAAGTAAAACACAGATCTTATATCATTAACTAGGACACAATTACTCAGAAAGTATGTGTTATAATCAGTATGCGCATTCTCAGGTGAGAGTTTTATTTCCTGCATTAACTCCTACCTGCTCCAGTTACTGCTATTGGATTCAAGGCTAATTCAGCTCTTAGATAGCTTGAGATCCTGAGGGACCTATATCACTCACACTTTGGTTCAATTGTATTTGATTTTTGTTTTTGTCCATTTGATCATCCACTGTGGCATTACTAAATAACCCATCTTCATTAAAACAGTGCTAGAATTGTTTTATCCCTTGTTGGTTTTATCATTGATTGTTTTAGGAAGCTGTCATGAAGGATTTGTGAGAGGTAGGTTGTGCCTCACAAACCTTACTGAGTTCTTTGAGAAGGTGACCAAACAGGTGGATGAGGGTGAAGCAGTTGACGTGGTGTATATGGACTTCAGTTGGGCGTTTAATAAGGTTCCCCATGATAGGCTATTGCACAAAATATGGAAGCATGGGATTGAAGGTGATTTAGCAGTTTGGATCAGAAATTGACTAGCTGAAAGAAGACAGAGGGTGATGGTTGATGGGAAACGTTCATCCTGGAGTTCAGGTAATAGTGGTGTCCTGCAAGGATCTGTTTTGGGTCCACTGCTGTTTGTCGTTTTTATAAATGACCTGGATGAGGGTATAGAAGGATGGGTTAGTAAATTTGCAGATGACACTAAGGTCAGTAGAGTTGTGGATAGTGAGGAAGGATGTTGTAGGTTAAAGAAGGACATAGATAAGCTGCAGAGCTGGGCTGAGAGGTAGCAAATAGAGTTTAATGCTGAAAACTGTGAGGTGATTCACTTTGGAAGGAGTATCAGGAATGCAGAATACTGGGTTAATGGTAAGATTTTTGGTAGTGTAGATGAACAGAGATCTCTGTGTCCATGTACATAGATTCCTCAAAGTTGCCACCCAGGTTGATAGGGTTGTTAAGAAGGCAAAAGGTGTGTTAGCTTTTATTGGTAGAGAGATTGAGTTTCAGATCCATGAGGTCATGCTGCAGCTGTACAAAACTCTGGTGTGGCCATACTTTGAGTATTGCATACAGTTCAGGTCACTACATTATAGGAAGGATGTGGAAGCTTTGGAAAGGGTTCAGAAGAGATTTACTAGGATGTTGCCTGGTATGGAGGGAAGGTGTTATGTGGAAAGGCTGAGGGACTTGAGATGTTTTCATTACAGAGAAGAAGGTTGAGAGGTGACTTAATTGAGACATATAGATAATCAGAGGTTTAGATGGGGTGGACAGTGAGACCCTTTTCCCTCGGGTGGTGATGGCTAACATGAGGGGACATAGCTTTACATTGAGGGGTGATGGATAAAGGACAAATGTCAGAGGTAGTTTCTTTACTCACAGAGTAGTAGGGGCATGGAACGGCCTGCCTGAAACGTTAGTAGACCCTTCAGCTTTTAAGGGCATTTAAATGGTCATTGGATAGACATATGGATGAGAATGGAACAATGGACAGTACATGGGCTTCAGATTGATTCCCCAGATCTGCACAAAATCGAGGGCTGAAGGGCCTGTACTGCACTGTAATGTTCTATGTTCTATGGTTCTATAAACTCATCTTCTCATTTTGATCTTGTTCCTATTATATGAGCATTAAAGCCTCAGTGATGATTATATATCCCTGCACAAGAAAGGAGATGTTGATGGGTTGACAAGTTGATTCTGGATTGAGGTGTTGCCATTAAGAATGTACCATGGAACAATTGTTCCCCATGCTTTTGTTTAATGCAAAAATGATGCAATGTCTAGGCTTGGCCTGCAAAGGTTCTTTACGTGGTAACGTAAGTGCCCTATTTGCAAAGCTGACTGATAATATTAAATTAGTTGGCACACTTGGGATTATTGGCAAATGCTATCCAGTTGTTCGAACACGTTCAGCATTAAACAATTTGTTCTGAGTTTTGCAAACACAAGCTGGTTGAGTATGGTCAAGTGCAGTGCTTATTGCAAATGGCCAAAGGGTCATGCTGTTCAATATTATCCATAAATCATTGAGGCTTTCAGCCTATTACTATACAGTAGCAATATAGAACAGCATGCTTCATCTGTTGCTCAAATTCCTGAGCTATCTTATCCTTCCAGGCTGATTTGCGACATTACTTTGCTACAAGTTCTATTTATTTCTTACTACATGATCTTTTCAATAGTTTAGCTACTTTTAAAGGACCTATAGACGTCTCCCAGAAGCATTTTTGATTTTTCTTAATCTCTACTTATACTGATTCTACCTCCCAATCTTTTCTGACAAGATCCTTTCTTACTACTAATCTTGCGTCATCACCTATGGTTAGGGCCACTTCTCCATTTCAACCCTGTCTCTCTTAAAAATACTGAATATCCTGGACTAAGAGAAGGCAATAATCTTGTGATATTGTTGCTTTACTGTTAACCAGAGACCCAGGTTCAAACCCTGCTATTGCAGATGGTGAATTCAGTGAAAATCTGGAATTCAGAGTCTAATGAAGACCATGAATCCATTATGGATTGTTGAAAAAGACTTGTAGGGAAGGAAACTGGCAATTAGGGTGATGGACAATAAACGCTGCCTAGCGATATCCTCCTCTTGCGAATGAATTTAAAAAGTAACTATTTTCCAACATTAGTTTCCTTTGTAATTGTGTCATTGTAATGGCAGTCCATGAACTGATTTATCTGTATTTGTGGCAATTGTTTAATCTATCTTGTTATGAACATTGAGATAAAGATTCTTAAGTTTTATTTTATATCACTATTCTCTGTGTGGATCTTATTTGCTGATGCAGTTATCATTAAACTCTGTCCCTTCATGTCCCACTTTGTTCATCTTTAACTAACTCAATACAGTGCTATGTTGTCTCAATTTCTCTCTTTAGATTTTGAAATCTCTCTTTAGTTGACTTATTTTTGTTTAAAGAGCTTTTGATAGTTCAAATGATCTCATTCCTGATGAAGGGCTTTTGCCCGAAACGTCGATTTTCCTGCTCCCTCGATGTTGCCTGACCTGCTGTGCTTTTCCAGCACTACTCTGATCTTGACTCTGATCTTCTAGGATGCTGAGTCACACAGATTAGCTCCCTGGTTTTCCAGTACAACTACAATATCCTTGATTCAAAATCCCTTTTTCCCATGGCAATCTTTGACGCATCCATTTAATTCTTTTATCTGTTTGATACTATGCCACTTGTCACATGGTTCAGGTAACATGCACAGAATATTATTTCTGAAGCTCCATGTTTAAATTTGCATCCTAACTCCTCAAATTCACCCAATGCCAACAAACTTCAATTAGTACTCCAGGAAGTCTCTCTGTCGTACTGTTTTGGTTAAAAAAGGTTGCAGAAATACTAACAGGTTAATCATTAAGACACCTTGTACACACGGACCAAAACCCACATGCCACTTGTACAAAATCTAAACTTGAAAATAAATGATATTAATAATTATGTCAAATTAAATGTCTTACATCACAGTGTTATTAGTGAACTAACCAAATTGTTTTGCCCTTATGTGAACACTCTCTTAACTCTCTTAAATTATCAGACTCTTTATCTGACATTTTCATGATGATCAAAAATTATCCATAATTAAATTTTTGGTAATACTGAAGCTATTGCTTTTGAATCCCCAAAATATGATGCCAAATCACTACTGAAGTCCAGGTCAGAGATGTTAATGTCAGGTGACCCTGACCTATACAGGAAATCCAGGTAAAACCTTTACAAGACTATCAGAGATGCCAAGAGGCAATGCCAAACTAAGTTTGAGGCCCAGACTAACCACACAGACACCTGTACTTGTGGCAAGGCTTACATGATATAATGGCTTACAGAGTGAAGTTGAACAGAATATGTTCCTACCTGATGAGCTCAACACATTCTACACTCACTTTGAACAGAAAGTCAGTGAAATTATGTCACCTGTCCCAACAGCTTCTGATGTGCTTGTACCCATGGTCACCACTGCAGGTACAGTTAGATTGGCTTTCTTGAGAGTGAACCCATGGATAGCAATTGCCGTGGCTGGAACCTCTCGCCTTGAGTCAGATCCTGTGTAGACCAGCTGCCAGGTGAATTTGCTGACACCTTTAAACTCTCCTTACTACGATCTGAAGTCCCCACCTGCTTCAATAAAACCACCATCGTCCCGGTTCCAAAGAAAAATCATACAGTATGACTCAATTACTACTTTCCAGTGGCTCTGACCTCAATAATTATGAAGTGCTTCGAGAGGTTAGTAATGGCTCACGTCACTTCCAAACTACCAAATGGCCTTGATCCTTTGCAATTCGCCTACCTGTGCAACAGGTCCAAAGCAAACTCCATCGCCCTGGTCCTATCCTCCTCCCTGGAACATCGAGATAACAAGGACACCTACGTCAGTATCTTACGTATTGACTACAGCTCCACCTTTAACACCATAATTCCACACAAAATCATCTCCAAACTCTGAGACCTAGGTCTTGGCTCCCCTTCCTGTAACTGGATCCTTGACTTCCTGTCCTATAGACTGCAATTCGGAAGAATAGGTGTCAACACCATAATCCTCAACACTGATGTACTGCAAGGCTGCATATTCAGTTCCTTAGTATACTCTTTTTATATACTCATGACTTTATGGCCAAATTCTGCACCAACTACCTTTTACAAGTTTGATGATGACACCACCATAGTGAGTTGGATCTCAAATAATAACGAGATAGAATACAGGAAAGAGATTGAGTGCTTAGCAGCATGGTGTAAAGACGACAATCTCTCCATCAACATAGCAGAATGAAGAAGCTGGTTACTGACGTCAGGAAACGGAGTAGAGGACACCCCCTTGTCTGCATCAATGATCTTGAGGTGGAGATGGTTGAGAGTGTCAAATTCCTGGAATTGACAATCACCAACAATCTGCTCTGGACCCGCCCCACATCAGTGTGATGGTCAAGAAAGTGCAACAAAAGCTCTACTTCCTCAGGGGGCTGAGGAAATTCAGCATGTTCACAAAGACCCAGCCAATTTTTATAGATGCACCATAGGAAGCATCCTATCTGGATGCATCACATCATGGTTTGGCAACTGCTGTTCCCAAGACCTCAAGAAACTACTGAGAGTCATGAACATGGCCCAGTCCATCAAATAAACTAGCTTTCCATCCACTAACATCATCTGTACCTTCCCCCCCACCTTGTTCCGTCAGGCAGAATATATAAAAGTTTGAATACATGTATGAACAGATTCATGAACGGTTCTTCGCTGCTGTTATTAGACTTTTGAATGGACCTTTCAAATGTTAATTCTCTTCTCTCTCTCTCTCTCTCTCTCTGTATCATCTCTGTGGCTGTAACACTGTATTCTGCACTCTGGTTTAGTATCCTGATGCACTTTGTATGGTTCAACCTTCGTGTAGAGCATGTAAAACAACACTTTTCACTGTATCTCAGTACATGTTGATAGTATTTAAAAAAAATCACAGCCTTACCCTGCATTCTGAAAGCAGTCTGACATTGGCCCTGTGGGCTTGCAACTTTCATGTTTTATTTGATGCTGAGATGAGCTTCTAAGCTCCTATTTGTACCAACACTGAGGCTGTTTATTTCCACCTCCATAACACCACCTTACTTTGCCAATGCCCCGGCTAATCCAACTGCTGAAACCCTCCTTTATGCTATTGTTATTTTAGATTTCACCATACCAACTGACGATTCCTTACTGGTGTCTCACATCCCACCCTGTGTAAATTTGATTGTGATCCAAAACTCTGATGCCTCTGTCTTAACTCAGATAAAGTCCCATACCCCAAGCATCCCAAATACCCTTTAATGACATTGAGTCCAGTTCGAACAATGTTGTGAATTTAAAATTCCCCTCCTTGTTTACAAGTTCTTTTGTTGTCTTGTCCCTCTCTATCTCTGTATTTTTCTGTCACTCAGCAACCTTCTGAAACATCTCTGCTCCTTTATTTCTGGCCTTTCATGCATCCCTGATACGACTAACTCTCCTTTATTGGCTGCACCTTTATTTGTCAGTGTCTTAAGTAATGGAATACCTCCCCTACCCCTCTCTTATTGCCTCTCTACCTGACTTTACTCCTTTAAGACATTTTTGAAAGCTACGTCTTTGACTCGCTTTTGGTCATCTGATCTAATATCTACTGTTGTAGCTTGGAGTCATACTTTATTTTACAATACATGTGAAGTATCTTTGTTTGTTTTGTAGGTGAGGTTGAGTATATGGGATGTATGGAATGGACTTTGGATGTCTTGGGAGGGTTGGACTCTGAAACAGTAATGGCTTAAAAAAGTGTGGAATCGGGTTGATATGAGATAGATAAAAGGAATAGAGTGATTATTGCATAGGAAGGTGGAATGCCTTGGGCCAGTTATTTAATTAAGTGCTGTTGCAATAAGAATGTTGTTTTCACTGCAAATGTTTTACGGGTTACTGCTAACATTACAATAATCTGAATCCTACAGCATGATTCATCCCAATTCTATCTGGTAAATTGAGTCCAAGTACAAAAGGAATCCTTGAAGACCGAGCCTGTAGCTGTATTTCTGAGCTTTGCATGGGGTAATAAATAAAACAAGCTGATTCTATCACCAAGTACAGGTGTTAATGCAAAATGAATAGTGTGCAATTGAATGTAGACAAAAAGGTTACATAACAATGCAATAGAATATTGCATTGCTCGGCTGACGAGGAAAATTAAACTTTTGTTTTTCATAATGGGGTTGGGGGAAGAAAGTTTTCAATTGAACTTCCAATGTGGAAAAACTGAAAATTTATCAATAGAAATGAGTGATTTCAAAGGGTTGCATCCGAAATGTTGACTACTCCACCTCCTGATGCTGTCTGGCTTGCTGTATTCTTCCAGCCTCCTGCTTGTCTACCTGGGATTCCAGGATCTGCAGTTACTTTGTCTCTAGCCAATGCTGATTTTAAGCCTCTCTATCCTCTCCATATGCATGCAAGTGCCTTTGCTGTACAGTGTAAGATTGCTAATAATCTAACTTACTCTTAAAGCAAGTTGATTCCTTCCTTCAGACTGATTGTAGCTGAATATCGCTGTAGTTCAAATTGCTTTCAAAAGCTATTTGAATAGTCAGGGCTGTTCATATATTTTTTGTGATGGGCTTTCCAAAATGTTAAGCATTTATTGTTTTCAATTCTGATCACCACACTGTAGGAAGGATGTGGAGACTTTGGAGAGGGTGCAAAAGAGATTTACCAGCATTGTGTATTAGTTATAAGGAAAGGTTGGACAAACTAGGACTCTTTTCGTTAGAGCATTGGAGGCTGAGAGGTGCCCTGACAGAAGTACAATATGTGACATTGTGAGAAGTGTGGATAGTTGGAGTATTTTTCCCAGAGTGGAAATGTTAAATACTAGGAGGCATAGGTTAAGGAGGGAAAGTTTAAAGGAGATGTGAGAGGGATGTTTTTTACATAAAGGGTGATAGGCACCTGGAACTCATTGCCAGAGGAGGTAATAGAAGTATATACATTAGTGAAGTTTAAGAGGCGTTTAGACAGACACATGAACAGGCAGGGAATCGAAGGTTACAGATCATGTACGGACAGATAGGATTGGTTCAGAATGGCATCGTGATTGGCACAGAAATGGTGGCTGAAAGGCCTGTTCTTGTGGTGCGCTGTTCTATTTGTTTAGGATTAGGGACCTTTGAACATCTGTAAGTTCCTTCTTGCTCAATGCTAAATCAAGGTACAAATAATTTTGATATTGGTTGATCTTTTCTAACCGTCAATATTCCAACTGCCTGTTATACATTTTTGCAGATGCTGGAGATCAGAGTTGAGAGAGTGGCACTGGAAAAGCATAGCAGGTCAGGCAGCATCCGAGGAGCAGGAGAGGCGATGTTGCAGGCATAAACCTTTCCTCAGGCATAAGCCCTTCTTGATGAAGGGCTTATGCCTGACTGACTGACTGATTGATTGTGCTTTTCCAGCATACACTCTCAACTGTGTTATACATTTTTCCCAATTTTCATTTTCATTGATAATCATGAGAAATATATAATGACTGGTTGGTCTGTGATTTCTCTAAGATACAAGTACCTTTTGTGACATGTAGCCGACTCCTTCCAGCTGTAAGATAGAGTTTGTGATCAAAACCTATCCGATTCACCTCCGTAATTATAGTCGATTGGAGGTCTTATGGAACTTTGAAGTAGGTTTGATTGTTTGGGATTTTATGTTCTAGCAGTTTAGAAATAAAACCGAAAATGTTGGAGAAATATTCTGGCATTCTGTTATTCTGTTTTGTTGCTTTTCTATGATTTCCTCATGATCAAATCACACAATTGAATTGGCCATACTAAATTGCCCGTAGTGTTAGGTGTAGGGGTATGGGTGGGTTGCGCTTCGGCGGGTCGGTGTGGACTTGTTGGGCCGAAGGGCCTGTTTCCACACTGTAGCTAATCTAATCTAATCAATTTACAGTACCAGAGCTAACTGTTTGTGAACCAGAAATTATGCTTTTATATTGTGCCCTTCCTGACGAAAAGGCAGGGTATTATTTGGGCACAAACTAAGCTTGATACAATACAATTCTCTGTGAATCATTCGAATGGTAAAACTCAGATTGTACAAACTATTTACCAATGCACAAAAAGAATTTCGCAAATAACATTAAAAATAATATTTAAAATTACCATAAGCAAAATAAGCAATGGGTAAATATCAATTTTGTGAAAAAGCAGTCCTTCGAAAATGTACAATTTTGGATTGATACATTGATAAATGAAAATGAAAGATCAGTTCTCAGAAGATTTCTCTTCCTCCCTCATTTGACCTTAACTGAAGGAAATGCAATTATTTTATTTTCGATATTAACGAGTATCAAGCAGGATCAGGATCCGGGGTAGTTGAGCACTACCTTAATTAGAACATTTATTCTCCATTGGTAACAATTAGGAATTAGACATGTTGCACTATTTGATGGTTCACTAAATTGCAGTGTTTCTTGCACAGAGCTAAGTAAGGTATTGATACTATCTTGCGCATGTTCAGTATAATGAAATTTACCTTACTATGATCTGGTATTTCTGCACTTACAGAAGAATTTGAGGTTGTGCTAAGAGGAAATGGATTCACAGCAGGAAGAGGCACAGATCTGATTGTGTGTAGATACTACATAAATGATTCAACCATTATAAGTAAGTATGTGTACACATCTGTGTTAATGTCAAAATATTGTTACTGATAATCACTTAATTTTATGGACTAATTTCATTTTTCAATATTCACAATAATGGACATTAAAGCCTGAAAGCTACAGCAAGGAAGTGTTTGCAACTTAAGGATGTACAAGTTTATTCTTTTGGATCAGATGACAGTTTGGTTAAATTCTTGCAAGGTTTTCTCTGGTATTGATAATTCAGAGAACCATGTACTTGGTAAAACTGTCTCACAGCATGACATTGATTGTGAGGAATAATTCCATGAGTATGACTATGTCCCCATGCCGTCATGTCCATGATTGGGTATGTCCTGTCTCACTGACAGGTCAGACCTACCAGAGGTGCAACTCAATTGTATGTAGTTGAGAGGGAGTTTGCTAACACTGCTCCACATGGAATCTTACAGCATAAGGGCAAACATACCTCCTGCTGATTAATACCTAACACCCCATCCATATCCACCTCTACCTTCATTGACGAATCAGTACAGTTCCATGGAAGTCATTGCCACAGAAGGCTGTGGAAGCCAGGTCAATGAGTACATTTAAAGTAGAAATAGATAAGCTGGAAGGTTCATTTCCAGATGTTTCATCACCCTACTACGTAACATCCTCAGACCCCATCTCCCACCCCCCTGAGAAAAGGAACAGGAATTGACCACCACAGGAAATGACATCACCAACCCAAAGAAACCCAAACATATAAATAGAAAGCAGGAATTTTCAGCAGTGCTTCGCTTGAGGCGCACTGAAGATGTTACCTCGTAGGGTGACGAAAGGGGAATTAAACCTTCCAGCTCAGCAGGCAAACCTACATCCAAAACTTCAACCTGAGCTACAAATCTTTTCAAAACTCGCTAAGAGATGGATATGTTCTTGATTGCCAATGGGTATCAAAGGTTATAGGGAGAAAGTGGGAAAATGGGATTGAAAACCTATCAGAGCTGAAAATGTGTTGCTGGAAAAGCGCAGCAGGTCAGGCAGCATCCAAGGAGCAGGAGAATCGAAGTTTCGGGCATAAGAACTAATTTTCCAGCAACACATTTTTCAGCTCTGATCTCCAGCATCTGCAGTCCTCACTTTCTCCTAGTTGGAAACCTATCAGCCATGATTGAATGGCAGAGCAGACTCAATGGGCCAAATGTCCTAATTTCTGCTCTGATGTCTTATGGTCTTATGTTGAGTACAACTTGGAAGAAGTGTTGATGATTGCAAGGATCCAGAATGTACTTTCAGCTGGGAATCTTCAACATCGATCACCAAGAGTGGTTGAAAAGCACCACTATTAACCGAGCTAGCTGAGCCCTGAAGGACATTGCTGCCAGATTGAACTGCCCGCAGCCGGTGAGGGAACCTACAAGAGGGAAAACCTGGTTTGCCTTTGACATCATTAGTCGACCTGCCGCAGATGTACACCTCAGTACCAATTAAGGTGACCCCTGCATAGTCTTTGTGGAGATAAAATCCCATATCTACATTTAAGATACCCTTCACCATGTTGTGCTAAAAGGGACAGATTTTGATGCAGCTGAAGACTGGGCATCCATGAGCCATAAGCAGCAGGAGAATTGTGTTCAACCTGAAATCAATCTGAAACATAACGTCATGGAATGTACCCCATTCTACCATCAAGCCAGGAGAACAACTCTGATCAATGAAGAGTGCAGTAGTGCATGCCAAGTGCAACACCAGGCATAGCTAAAAATGTTAGCCTGGTGAAGCTACAACACAGGAGAACTTCTGTGCCAAACAGCAGAAGCAGCATGGGATAGACAAGCTGATAGTAATGCTGGACAAGGCCGATCCCAGAATAAAATCTAGACTGATAGCTCGTATATTTTTACAGTTGGCTAATGTGATGGAAAGTCACTTACTGGATTTAGGTAACCTCACCTTGCATGATATTGGGACCATCAACTGGGGGCACGGTGTCTATTGACAGGAGACCCTGCCTGTCTGTGATCGATGCGTGGGCCACCACTGAATTACCAAACTGGATGTCAAATGGCTCATTAAGAAGCTGAGAATCCTGCGTCATCCTCTTGTCTTTCCATTTCATTGTGGGAAGTTTACTACTGCCAGAAGAATGACATGGATCCCCAAACTACATTTACATATTCCCAGTCACCATGTGTCCCACTGTACAGGCTGCATTAAATCCAGCCCATAGTATTCTCATGTTTATGAAAATGCAGAGACAATTTCTGAGAATTATTTTCACTGAGAGAAGCCATGAAATATGCAGTTTCTTTCTCTACCTTTGAGTGATCGAATTTATTCCATTTTGGTCTACTTGATTTTGAAGTTAGTTTTGTAGAATATTTGTATTGGTTTCATACAAATGTGCTATTCTTGCTGCAAAGTTTAACATTTTCTTTGTAACAGAAATGCTTAACTTATACTTTTGGAATTAAGTTTGTTCGTTAATCGGCTCAGTATAAGGAACTCATGCAATGATTCATTTTCCAGCTGAGAAACCAAGTAACATGGTAACGGATAATTATCTGCTGTGTCCAGCGCCTGTGCTACAGGAAGCAGGCCAGTAAGTACTCCATTCATATACATCTAAAATTAAAAATAGTTGAACATTTGACGGAATATTATTGAATCCCACTACATTCTGCCCTGCTTCCAGTTTCATTGTTGCTCACTACTTTGTCTTGTATCAGCATGAGCAGGATTTATTTTACATTTGATGGTTAACCAAAGTGAGGGTCAGCAATCTTGTTCATCTCAGCAGTTTTGGTTAATGATGGTCTGCCATTACTTCCCACACTCGGCTATGCAGTGAGGGGCTGGGTCCGTAATCTACTTCAGTCAGAACGAGAGCTGATCCTGCGCTGTTGGCAATGTTCTAAACAACATGCTAGCCAGCTAGTTAACTAAGCCAACCAATTGCCCTTGAGGTGTATGCAAAGTTGTTGAAGGATTCCTTGTGACTGATTCTGGCAAGCTCCCAGAATGTGAGAGAGGTATGAAGTGGTTTCCTTGAATTGATCTTTGAGAGGGGATGTGAAGAGGCAAGTAAGACTGGCAGAGGGAATATGAGAATAAGATCGTGGTTAGGGTAAAAGGGAACCTTATGCCCAAAATGTCGATTCTCTTGCTACTTTGATGCTGCCTGACCTGCTGCGCTTTTCCAGCAACACATTTTTAAGCTCTGATCTCCAGCATCTGCAGTCCTCACTTTCTCCTAAAAGGGAACCCAGACATCATCTACCAACCTTTTTTTTTTTGGCATTCATAGGACGTGGACATCACTGGTTGTGCCAGCATATATTGTCCATCCCTTGTTGCTCTTAGTGATACCTAACTGGTGATGAGGCTGAATCCTTGAATTGCTGCAGCCCTTTGATGTAAACATGTAAATAGTAAGCTAGTAATAAGAGGTGGGGTGTTACTTTTACCAATCCTTTGAGGTGAAAATGACCATTCAATGGGTGGTGTAGTTAAATTCTACCAGGTACGCAGGTGGTTTCGAAGGGTATTCCGCACCTGGTCCTGCTGCAAATAGGACAGAGTGATCCTTACTAAGGAAGAGGGTGCTACCAAACTATCAGCGAGATAGCAGTGGTAGAGGTGATTGGTAGAATATACTGCAAGGCTGGTTATATTTAGAATGGTTAAGTTGTTGGTCTAGTTGTTTGGGGACCCAAATTATGGATGTACGGGTGGGAAAGAAAGCAAAAGTTGCCTGGTCTGCGATTGAAAGGGGGTATAGGAATATGGTAGCCTTTTATTCAAGAAAGGCTGCAGGGTGACTACTTCTATTGGCCAGTCATTTTAACAAAACTGGTGAGAATTGTAGGCAAGGGAGGGGTAGGGGAGGGTGGAGGGAGGAGGGGTGGGGCTGTGGTCACCAGGCACTTGGAGAAATTGGAGTTATTTAAGGAGAGCCGGCTCAGAGTTGTAAAAGGCAGGTTGTGTTTGACTAATGTGATTTTCACTACACTAAATTAATACAGGCAAAACTCAGGGAACGTGTTGGCTGACCAGATGGCAATTCTTGGTAACTTTGGGTTATACCTAAAATGTTGACTTCTTCACCTACTGATGCTACCTTGCTTGCTGTGTTCTTCCAGCCTCCTATTTGTTTACTTTGGGTATCTTTGAGCAGAAGTACAATGGATTGGAAAGTACCTCTGCAGCTTGCAATTCACACCAGATTGAGGGGCGCAAAGAGTAGAATAAAAGGTTAACTATTGAACATGTACTTAGAAAGATTTGTCCATTATGATGTCAGGATCACATGATGGTAGAGAGACTTTAGAAGAAGGAGCGACAGCTCAGAACTCATGCTGAGTCATCAGATGTGAACCACAATTCTATTGTAGAAAAGTGCATCCCAAACATCCTCAAGGAGACAACAAAATGTGGTGCAGAACCCAGCAGCATTTAGGAACAGTGGCCAAGGGCCTGAAGGATACAACTTGAAGCAAGTTGGGGAAAAGCTTGAGAAAATATTACCCAGTAATTAGAGAAAAGAGGAAAGCGGTACAGGATGAAATGTTCTCACAGTAAACGGAAATGGATTCCATCTTACTGCATCGGTAACCAATTGAACATGTGGAATACAGCCTAGGAATCTTGCAGTGAATAACTCACTACCTAACTCCCCAAAGCCCTGTCCACCATCTGCAAGGCACAAGTCAGGAGTGTGATGGAATACCTCCCATTTGGCTGGATGGGTACACCTCCAACAACATTCGAGGAGCTAGACACCATCCAGAATAAAACAACCCACTTTATTGGTTTGACATCTACAAGCATCCACTTGCTCCACAACTACAATCAGTAGCAGCAGTGTGTGCCATCTACAAGATGCACTGCAGAAATTCACCCTTTGGCAGCACCTCCCAAACCCATGACCATTACCATCTAGAAGGACAAGGACAGCAGATACATGGGAACACCACCACAAGCAAGTTCCCATCCAAATTCCTTTCCATCCTATCTTGGAAATAAATTGCCACTCACTGGGTCAAAATCCTGGAACTTCCTTTCTAACAGCATTGTGGGTCAACCTACTGCAAATGGACTGCGGCAGGTCAGCACCAAATTCTCAACATCAGCTGGGGTCAGACAATAAATGCTGGTCTCGCCAGCAATGCCTACATCTCCTGAATAAATATTAATACAATAGGAACATAGAAACACTACTTAAGAGCAGGATATGGCAAAGTGGAATTGGTCACAATCTCTCATGCTATGCACATTGAGACAGAATCCATAGAAGGGTAAGGGAAGAGTATTCTCTGTTTTACAATACTCCCATTGTGAAGTGTGTCCCACTTGAACTGCATGCAGCTCCTCCTGTGGCTAGGCAGGTCATTATGAATCAGGATAACATTCTAGAAAGGATTATTCAGTGAGCAGAAGGAAAGCTGCATTCAAGAAATGGAAGAACCAGAAGGCAGAAATGTAAACCTTATTTGGGGAATCCAGGAATTAAAAACAAATGCAAGTGCACTAACACCAAGTCGGTGGACACCTTATAGATTTGAAACTCAATGTAGGAGCAGCAAACTCAATATTTTCCAATGAGTAGCAGTTGCTGAATTAAGTAATTTGACAGTCATCTTCACTCCATTTCCAAAGTCCAGGAGGGATCACATTGAAATTTAAAGGGCAGTTGGCTACCAGGTTACAACTCAAAGTCAAATAAATCTCTGAAAATATATGCATCTTTCAGAACCAAGAATCCTCACTATCAAACAGTAAACATGAATGGATTTGAAATGGGCTTTTAAAGTTGATGAAGTCCAATCAGGAACAAAGGAATTAGTTCATGATGGAATTCCTGAAGTGGCTCAGTGACTTGGATAAAATGAAAACTGCAACGCACGTCAAACTGAGAGACTGCCCAAAATTGTTTCATATGATGTGGCTAGCGCTGGCTGGGCCAGCATCTATTTTCTCCCCTAAAAGAAATGAATAAACTAAAAGTGTGTTTATAATAATCACCAGTCACTACGTGATCACATAATGGCTAGTTTCACATGGCAGAGTTTTATTGAATTCATATGCAACTACCTGCTGTGGTGGGGTATGAACCTGTCTGTCCCCAGAACATTAGCTTGAGATTCTTGATTGTCTATTGCTGAGCCACTGCTGCCATGGAATTTATCTGTTTGCATGTAACTCTTATGACAGGCAAGGGCCATCGGTTCACAGCTGCTCTGTATGGTTCCTGAGCTTTGCCAAGGGCACAGCAGACAGGGGGAAATGGGCACCGAGCTGTGCAAGCAGAGACATTGAGCTCCTGGTGAATGGGGTGGCGCAGAACTTCAACTTCCTCTTCCCCAAGGACCATCAATGAAAGCCATGACAGCAGACCATATTGTGAGGATGCCTCCAGAATCTACGCAGTCTCAGTCATCTGAAGGAATGCACAGCATCATACGAAAAGGTCCATGACCTCCTTCACTTCACCAGTAGAAGGGCCACCATTTTGTCTCTGATACCTCGGGTTCACTCTATTTCAGCTACTGTACAAACTTTCCTCCAAGGCTCATGCTCTACGCTTCTCACGAATTCCTGCAACACCTTTCAGTCACTGTCACCCACGCCAATGCCTGACAGCACTAACCCTGCATGTGCTCTGGGCCACATATAATTAGTCAGTTGGGACACCACCCCATCTGCACCAAAAGTAACACTGTCCCTCCTGCTTTCATATTCTTTCACAGATAACTTTGACTGTCTTCAGTAGCTGACTTACTGTGTCTAAGATCCTCAACTGGTATTGGAAGCTGTCTGTAACGTATTGCATTGTTACTCCCTAACTGAAAGCTATTCTCCCTTGACTGAGGCCTGCAGACAATCATAACAAGTTTCCTTCCTTTTGTATTTGTGCTAAATAGCCGGGCAAGTCAGAACGAATATGAGCTTGGTATCTCAGGCTGAGGGGACAAAGTGCAGAAAGGCATGGCAAGCTGTAAGTGATCCTGTAAGCCTCAGAGAGGCAGTAAGCTGTAACTGTGAGCAAAGAGCCTGGAGATGCAGTCCAGTGCAGTCCCTGAGCTGGGTGTATTCTTGAGCACACAGTGTCACAGCTGCAGCTTTGTGATGATGGTTACCATTGCAACCCACGGAATATATTGAAGTGCAGAAGTGGAATGTAAGTGGATCAGAGATGTACCATGAGCATTCTTAGAGGCTGGCATATATCCACTGTCAGTATGTGTGATGGGGGTTGCATGTTGCTTGTGCTCATGGAACATGCCCGCAGATGTTGGTGTCTGGTGTTCAACATAAAGCAAGTGTTGAGCTGAACCTGCTAGGTACTCTTTGTGCTTTACATGTTGGGTTTTGTCAATGTCTAGCTTGTTTGGTGAGTTTGAGTAAGATAGAAAGCTGAGTATTGGGGAGGCAAATTATGGTATTAACAAGATGTTTAACAAGCTAAAATTACCATCAATTGATAACTCGCCATTGGGCAGTGAAAAACTTGTCTCGGCACTTCTGAAAAGCATAAGAGATGGAGCAAAATGCTCTTTAAGTTGAGATTGGCCTCATTAGACTTCTCTCTAATTCTGAGTAAAATGTTGCTGTAACCCACATCATTCAGACTTCAAGAAGATTCCATCCATAGAAATATATCATGAAGATATGGCCTTCGAGCCCTAAAATCCCAGGAGCATTTCCAATCTGCAAACTATTGACATCCTGATATCCAATTAAATAGTTTGAGGTTAAAATTATACTTCATTTCCTTTTGTAAAGCATGTTAACATCTTGGTCATGTGTAGTCAAAAACGTTTTGGTACATTCATACGTCACATCTCAAAGTGCAATTTTGCCCAATTTGAGATAAATCATATTGTGATTTATGATATTGGCCAAAATCTCAGATCCCTGCAAGACACAAATTAAGATAAATAATAAAATTGACAGCTTTCCTACTTTTAACTGTAGTGCCTGGAGTAAGAATTGTTGATAGAATTTTCTCTGATGACTGTTTGCTTCTAACTCCAGAGTTCATTTGACAGATGTTTGTAACTTCCCAGAATAGCCACTTCAGGCCTCTTCAAACGATGCTCTAGGCTTTCCCAAATGCAAGCCCAGACCTCAGGGAATGTAGCTAAAGGCTTTCTCCAACACACCCTCCAGGCTTTTCCCCCACCAGATGCTCAGTGCTTTAACCACTGGATATGTTCACCATAGATGTTAATGACTTTTAATCTGCTCATTCAGATTAGCATTTTGTTCTCAGAGTTATCCTTGATTTAAAAAAAGACCGGCAAACTTCTTAGTGAAATGAGTGAATAAGCTCCAACAAAGTTTTTAGATGTAGAGCAAGGCTTAGGTCTGTTTTTTTATTGTTGAACAAATTGCACTTAGACATATTTCATTCTTGATCTTATCAGCAGTGATAAGAACATTTTCACTTCCACTTCCTGTTTAGCTAGGTTTATAAATTACAGCCTTTTATCTGTTTCTCAACTAACTTCAAAGGATCATTGTCGTGCATTAGCTAAAATATTTTAGTTAAATCTCAAAGAAGCCAGTTTAGTTTACAAAGGGTTTTTTCTGCTTATTTACAGTATCTAACGTGCCAGTCTACAAAAGCTGTATATTGTTATTGATGATATAGGGTTAATGTGATGTTGCTTACTAGTACATGATGTCAGAACATGACAATTTGTATAAAAACAAAGAATTAGGCATTCAGAGTTTTCTTCACTCTTGTATTTGTATAAAAACAAAGGTATATTGAATTTTAATTTTATAGATTTGAAAAAGTACAGTCTTTTAAAAGTACATGTTCTTAAATGTATAATATTTGGTTTTATTTTGTTTGTGTACATTATGGTGCATGGGATATTGGTACAGTTTACTTTTTTGCTCTGTTAACATGTGTGATCAGATTGGTTCTGCATGAGTGTCTAGATCTTTATCATCCTGTGTTACCTAGATTAACATTATGTTGCTATGACAGATTGCCCATATCATTTAATTTTGCCTAATTCACAATTTGAAAAAAGTTTTGTAGTTTTTACCGCACCATCATCCTAAATCAGCCTGTGGTTTAAATTTTCCAATTATGTATTAGTTAAGGAGAAGCATTGCCCATTTGCCAAGAATGTGCTTTCATAATAGGGCGGCACGGTGGCACGGTGGTTAGCACTGCTGCCTCACAGCGCCAGAGACCTGGGTTCAATTCCCGACTCAGGCGACTGACTGTGTGGAGTTTGCACATTCTCCCCGTGTCTGCGTGGGTTTCTTCCAGGTGCTCCGGTTTCCTCCCACAGTCCAAAAATGTGCAGGTTAGGTGAATTGGTCATGCTAAATTGCCCGTAGTGTTAGGTGTAGGGGAATGGGTCTGGGTGGGTGCGCTTCGGCGGGTCGGTGTGGACTTGTTGGGCCGAAGGGCCTGTTTTTGTAAGTAATCTAATCTAATCTAATAATATTCCCCACTTTGTAAGTAAGCATCAAAAGTGACTTCAACTTCTCTTGACCTTGCAGCTTCCTGATCTCACTTCTTTTCCAGGACAATTTTTTCCCTCTAGCCCTCTATCTCAGATCTAGCCATCCAAAAACTGGAATTATCCAATATATTGGATATTTTTCTCTCAGGAATAGAAGAAAGGTGGAAGAGAGAAGGTAATCAGTGATAGATGTGCTCTCAATAAAGTTGAACCTGTTGAAGCTTGTTATGAGATACCTGTCCCTTTTCTTCCCTATTCTCAGGATACAAATCTTGGGATCATCCTAGCTTCAATCTTACTCTTTTATACCTTGTTGGGTGGGGGGCGGGGGGTGTGACCTATATTATAATGCTCTTCATTGTAGTTTCTCAAACTACTGAACAAAAATTCCAAGGCATTGTCAGTTGTTGAGTGAAATCATGTAAATCGAGGTGTGGTGCTACAGTTAAACAGTGGTCCAATTGAATATTAACATTCTTCTTCCCCTTTTGCGATTCAGTCAGAGGGAAATGTTTACATTTATCATTTTGGCACTCCTGGTCTGATGTTTGTTGGGGAAGGTGACGGTGGTGGTGTTTTGTAGTGACTATAAAATTTGACATTACACAGAACCCCTTGTTGAAATTGACTGTGGACTTTAATGTTTTTCTAGCTGGCTGAGTGAACAAAGGGTGAGATAGATGGCTGCAGCTTGAGGGGAGGTGGGGCAAGATCACAAGTGGAGAGGAAGAGAGGGGAGATTGGAGGTGAGGGGGAAGGATACTGTTGAAAACCAGGGGAGGGAGAGTTGTGGGGTTTGGGTAGAAAAGGATGTTGGATGAAAGCAGGTTAACTTGGGTTGAAAGGTGTGGTGCTGGAAAAGGCCAGGCAGCATCCGAGGAGCAGGAGAATCGCCGTTTCGGGCATAAGCCCTTCTTCAGGAATGAGGCTGGTGTGCCAAGTGGGCTGAGATAAAAGGTGGGGGTGGATATTGGGGGAGAGGCGCTGGGAATACGATAGGTGGAAGAAGGTGAGGGTGAAGGTGATAGGCCGGAGGGGGATGGAGGCGGAGAGGTCGGGAAGAAGATTGCAGGCCAAGAGGGCGGTGCAGAATCTGGGGGTTGGGACTGAGATAAGGTGGGGGGAGGGGAAATGAGGAAGCTGGAGAAATCTACATTCATCCCGTGTGGTTGGAGGGTTGAGAGGTGGAAGATTAGCGAATCTGTTTCGGGACGTGGCTGAAGAGCTTCAGGGCAGAGGAGATGACCTGGGGGGTGCAGTGAGAAAGGGACTCCCTTTCTCACTGATCTTCCGCCTCTGAACCCCCGGATTCAGCACCGCCCTCTTGACCTGCAATCTTCTTCCCGACCTCTCCGCCCCCACCCCCTCTCCGGCCTATCACCCTCACCCTCACCTCCTTCCACCTATCGTATGCCCATCACCCCTCCCCCAATTCCCGCACCCCACTCCTCCCCACACCTTTTATCTCAGCCCGCTTGGCACACCAGCCTCATTCCTGAAGAAGGGCTTATGCCCGAAACGTCGATTCTCCTGCTCCTCGGATGCTGCCTGACCTGCTGTGCTTTTCCAGCACCACACTTTTCAACTCTGGTCTCCAGCATCTGCAGTCCTCACTTTCTCCGAGCAGGTTAACTTGGGTCAAGGCTGGGGGGATACTTCCTCTAGGCCCACAAGAAATGCTGAAAAGGCCTTTTAGGTGCTAAATCCCACCTTTGTTCACACATTTCTGTTTCTAACCCCCAGCTTTTAAATCCACATGCAGCTAAGACTTGAGACTGCAGTCTCAATAAAGTGTAGAAATAACAACAGACCCACTTCTTCACAACAGGTTAATCAGCCTCACCTACTACTACTAATTCACCTCTGTTAAAACTGGATTCAAGCATGATGACATGGTTTGAGGTCAGATCTCATTGTCATTTTCACTAGATGAGTTAAGTTTGCTGATTTTGTAACATGAATGGTTTCAGTATGCGGATATTTAAAATGGGTCTGTTACTTTATAGAAATAGTTTGCTCGGCTCATTTTGCAAGATATGATGACCCAGGAGTGCCCCTCATGTCAATTCTCTGCATTTTGCCCAGTGTGTTTTTTTTTAATTCAAAGTGTGCTCTGCCTCAGCAGCAGTTATTTTTTTTTAGATTAGATTACTGTGTGGAAACAGGCCCTTCGGCCCAACAAGTCCACACCGACCCGCCGAAGCAAAACCCACCCATTCCCCTACATTTACCCCTTACCTAACACTACGGGCAATTTAGTATGGCCAATTCACCTGACCCTGCACATTTTTGGACTGTGGGAGGAAACCGGAGCACCCGGAGGAAACCCACGCAGACACGGGGAGTTTCCTCCGGGTGCTCCGGTTTCCTCCCATTCATATTTTTATTACATATGAATGACAATTTGTAAGTTGCACATGGTTCGGCTGAGCTGAGGCTAAGTTAATCACAGAGACACAAGTCCAGACTTCACAGGGTAGGAAGCAGTGGTTAAGGGACTGGAACAGGCAGCAACTGCCCTGACCTCTGTGGCAACCAAACTCAACATTGAGTAGTGGGAGGCTTTTGTTAACATTTGGTGTTTTAATCCTTGCACTCGGGTAAATTGCAGAGAAAAAAACGTTTGGTCAGCCCTTGCAATGAGGTGGTTGGAGAAGTAGAGAGGGATGGAAGGTGACCTTGTGGAGGTCAATACTTCGAGCTTTGTTTAGCTTCAGGAGTAAGACTGAATTGAAAAACTATTAAGGGCAGAATCTTATGTGAATCTAAACAATGTGAACTATGGTGGGATTTGTGGTAGAAACAGGTAATAAGTCCAGTGAGGCCAATCTCTACATTTGGAGCATCTCATTCCATCTTTTATGCTTTGACAAATGCTTTGATGAGTTTAAATTAACTTTAAATTAACAAAATTGAGTCAAACAGTCCCTGATAGGAAGGACATGATAACAAATATACAAATTAATGGTTAACAGAAACTTATAGGTAAATGGAAACTTATCAAATGAAAATGACATTATCTGGGCGGATGATGCATCCACCCTCTGCAGGCCCCACTCGTCCCTAAATTCCTTTATTGTGCCAGTGAACACTGCATGCACCATCTCCACGAACAGCCAAGCACAAAAAGAACTGTGAAAGAGGGGCAGACAGTCAGGTACCATGACCCTCTCCACGACTCACTGTCTGGATTAGTTCATGGCCAGTTTGGCCCTGTCCAGGAGCAGACCCATGAGGAGGCCTTCTGACCTGTCAGCACCTCCCCGTACAGGCTGCCATGAGGGGAGTTTCTCACATGGTGGTGTTGCCAACAAAGGGAGATTATTGCTTCTCAAAAGCCTTATTAAAGGCACAGCTCATCTCGTTGAATATTCAGCATTCTATCTTACCAAACTTATCTGTACGAACAAGAAATCTCGATATGGAACCAGGACGTGAATCTTGCACCTTCAGTTCGCCACTTGCTCTGTTGGACACCAGGCATCAAAACATTAGGAGATTCAGTCCAAAGTGTGTTTTTTTCAATATCCTAATGGGTATTGTTTGTTTCTAAACTGCCAACAATTGCCTGTGCTGCTCAAAGTGTTTTGGGAGATTTGTCAGTTTGCGCTTTATCCAGTGGTTAAACACAATAACATCAAATTACATTCAAGTTCACTTATACTTTATTGCACTTCACTTGTTCACATCAACAATTTTCATAGCCAAAACTGAGGAACTGTTAACTTGTACCATAGGAGTTCACCAAAATGACAAATGCAAGTATTGCAATACTCTTCACTCAATGGACCAGAACTCATGACAAAAGTTATTTATTTGAACATGGCAGTTCTTTTGCTTTGAGTAGTTCTTGAACTCAAAATTTTGTTCTCTAGGTTCTGTTAATTATTTCTTTTAGCTGCACCTTGTAATCCCCTTGAAGGTACTGTTGAAAGTATTCAAAATATTCTGAACCTCATCTAGAGATTTGCCATTTAGTCTGATGCCCAGTAGCTTTCAGTTTTGTTTTCATCTTCTGATGTAAAGTTCTATAACCATATAAGATACACAAAATTATAAAAAATCATATAGGTTTTCTTGTGATTTTACATGTATTCTTAATTCAAAAATCAACATTGCTCACTGACTCCTTTAACAGCGACTCAGTTATAGTTATGAAAATTGTTGATGTGAATGAGTGAACAGCAATAAAGTATAAGGAAACTTGAATGTAATTTAACATTATTATGACTTGCATGCATAGCAACTGCATAAATTACTGAAATCCTCTTTTGTCATGCAGTCAGGTAGAACAATGCTATAATGACACAAAACATCACCCATCCTTAGCTATTAAATTGGATCACTGGGTTGAGAAAAGTAATGTTTGTTCATTCTTTTCATATTCCAAAGCCAATTTTTCTTCATATTTCTGTGTTCCCTTTCAATATTTTTTGCTTCCTTCTTACTTGATATTAATAGGAATAATGTACTTTTGGAAGGTTGTTTCTAAATTGGCCTTCTAGGCCGAAGAGGCATAGTTTGTCCTGTCATTCCTCATTGTTGACTCTTAGCATTAAACAGGTCAATCTTCCTGTTCTCCTTTGTACTACTACAGAGCCTGAGTGACCCTTGCATGATTGCAGT